>NC_140482.1:4086279-4089279 GCF_051167445.1 Perissodus microlepis | reverse complement strand
ATTCATAAGGATCCAAAAAAGTGGACGGTGCCCTTCGAAATTCCTCCGGGGAGACCCATCGTCTCTGATTGCGGGAGCGAGACGTATCAAACCGCCAAATTTATTGATTACTTTTTGACTCCACTCTCGATGAAGCATCCGGCATACCTTAAAGATACATATCATTTCATTAGCATAATTCATGGGTTACGAATTCCAGTGGAGTCCTTCTTTTTCACCATTGACATAGACAGTCTATACACGAATATAGACATCAGGGCAGGACTGTCTACTGTCGAAAATGTTTTCCTAAAGTATCCAGATCCAGACAGACCGGACACAGAATTGTTACAGCTTCTAGAAATCAATTTGACCAAAAATGATTTCGAGTTTAATGGGGAGTATTTCTTACAAGTTAAAGGCACGGCCATGGGCAAAACGTTTGCCCCAGCCTACGCAAACATTTTTATGGCAGATTGGGAGGAGAAAGCCCTGGACAAGTGCCACAAGAAACCTCTCCATTACCTCAGATATCTCGATGACATCTTTGGAATTTGGACTTATTCAAAAGAGGATTTTGCAGATTTTATCCAAATTTTGGATACCCATGACCCGTCAATTCGCGTAAAGTACGAAATGGGTGAAAGATCTATCCATTTTCTGGATACGACGGTGTATAAAGGGGAATCCTTCAATTCGGACCAGAAATTGGACATCAAAGTTTATTTTAAAGAAACTGATACACATGCATTATTGTTTAAAAACAGTTTCCATCCCAAACACATCTACAGAGGATTAGTAAAATCACAATTGATTAGATTTAAAAGGATTTGTACAAAGGGCAATGACTTTCGGGAAGCTGTAACCATTCTCTTCAGGGCTCTAAGGAGCCGAGGGTACTCAAGACCCTTTTTGAGAGAATGCCTCAAAACCTTCCAGATCTCTAAACAAAGAGAACAGAAGAACATCATTCCATTAGTTACTGATTTTGCAACCATGACTGGAAGGCTACATCACAAATTTAAGAATAATTACCAATTGATTATCAAAAATTCGGGTCTATTACAGGATTATTCGGTCATTTCGGCATATAGGAGACATCAAAATTTGAAAGACATTCTTGTAAGAGCAAGATTGCCATCTATACAAGCATTTGAGAAAAGGAATACCCTTTCAGGAATGTTTGTGAGACTCAAATTTGTGCGGAATAGGGTGAAAAAGACTATTTTTGAAATCAAACAAGGTTTTTCACCGCACACGACCAATTGCATTTATCTCATATTTTGTGCAAAATGCGGTAAACAATACATTGGACAAACCAAAAATTCAATCCTGACTAGAATGACCCAACATAGATTTAATGTGAGAAACCAAAAAGATGTTCACATTCCATTAGTTCATCATTTTGTTTCGCATGGCTTACAATCAGTCAGAGTGTCGGGAATCCAAAGCAACTCTTCGTGGACGGAATTAGAGAGAAAGAAATGGGAAAGACGTTGGATCTATTGGCTAGATACCAAACAACCACATGGATTGAATATCAAAAACAATTGAACTCTTAGGGAATATTAAGCCCCACCCAAACACTGAATCCTAACCCTAACCAATTTGGCCCTAATCCCACCCACTTGAAACCTAATTTGGCCCAAACCCCTTAAAAAATTAGCCCCAACCTATGTTCTGGCCCTAACCCTAACCACTCCATTAATCTGGCTCTAACCCTAACCCCCTAACCCTAATCTGGCCCTAACACAATTCTTTAATTAAGCCCCAACCCACATGACAAACCCTAACCACAACCATTTCAATATTCTGGCCTTAAACCTAATTAATTGGATTCATAATTAAATTTAATTACAATTTCAATTTGGCTATAATCCTAATTGGGACAGTATTGCAAATTTACAATTAAAAACTCAATTCATTATTCACATTAAAAAATTAAAAACTCATTTCATTATTCACATTAAAAGATTAAAAATACTACATACATGATAAAAAATACAATAGACATGATTACAAATTACCTATGTGATTAAAAAAATGTTTACATGATTATAAATTATTTACATTGTTAAAAAATTAAAAACTTTCTAAAAACATGTTATTGCCAGTGAGGAGGTATGGAAAAATACATTTGTGAAATTTCTATCCAAAAAACTAAGAACACCAAAGTAAAAAACGAATTTGACTTTCTAAAACTAAATTCGAACTGAAAAAAAGTGGGAGGGTATAAATAGAAGGGGAAGGCACTCTCTGCTCATTCCACTCCAAACCTCCGGACAGAGCAGATCGCTGAGAGCAAGCCTGTTTTTTCCTTTTGCTGTGTGTGCCTAGGCCTGAAGAAGACCTTCACAGGTCGAAACGTCGCCACATAGGCACACAAATTCATATTCATTTGGCCTATTATAATTTAATTTGATTTCTTTTTTCTTTAATAACTAAAAGGTTTTTTTCAAAACCAATTCATTTTCTTCATTTTATTTCTTTAAAAATCTAAGTTAAAAATTACATATTTAAGTTAAAATTTTGATTTAACAATTTAATTTAAACTTTGGTAGAAAAACCAATTTAAAAACATTCGCCTCCATCCAACTCACCATGGTTGGATGGACTTCTGACTGGACTCTGGTGCGCCATGGCGGACGCCGTGGACAATCCAGGGTCCAGGCACCTTACCGAGGGATGGCCCGTGCACCGCCCGCCTCCACTTGGAGGAGGGGCCCAAACATTCATCCTAACCCTAACCCGTCCCTTCGGGGACCGGAACACTTTCCCTCTCCCTAACCCCTAACCCCTAACCCCCTAACCCTAACCCTAACCCCCCTAACCCTAACCCTACTCCCCAAGTAGGGTTGAGAAAAACAGAAAAGAGCACAGAAAAAACTAAGAAAGTACAGAAAAAACCTAAGTAAGAAGAAACAGAGAAATAAAAGACAAGAAAGTCACAAAGAAAAACTAAGTTCAAGAAAACATATAAATAGAGGACAAGACAGTCCCTACCTCATTGAGCCCAGCCTG
>NC_140482.1:3991279-4083779 GCF_051167445.1 Perissodus microlepis | reverse complement strand
CCGGCACCAACCAAAACCCCCACCTAGACACCAACATCAGCCCTCTACACCTCTTACTTTTTCAGTTATTCCACTTTTGTCCCATCCTCTCCTGGCTTTTTCCCCATAACCCTAACCCTAACCCTAACCCCTAACCCCCTAACCCTAACCCCTTACTCAAACCTAACCCCCCTAACCCTATCCACAAGTACATGGAGAGGTCTATGCTCCGCCCACGGCCAACACCACACCCAAAACTACGGCTGCTACGACGTCTGACCCGATTGGAGGTGAACAGCCATTCTCCAGCAGGATGGAGGAGGTAAGTGACGGCGTTCTGAGACCTGCCACTCCTCCTCTACATCTACAGGAACCAGGGCCCACTCAAGTGGCGCCGCGCGTCCAGAGGGTGAGGAGAATCCCTACAGCACTTCATGGGGCTTCTTCTGAGGGGACTTCTTCTCCCGCCATTCAGCTACAACGGAACATGGAGGCGATGGACCTCATACAGGGGGAATCCACCCCCAAGAAGACCAACACATCTTCAGTTGGACAGCAGGTATGCACCCCGACGAGACATCCTAGCAAAAAGAAAAAGCTTAGAGAGTGGAGACTGCACACAAAGGAAGCATCGGTAATTATGGGAGACACCAATGTGGGCTTGATTCCTCCTTATGTTGCGGAGGGAGTCCAAATTGACAGTTTTCCGAGAGCCAAATGGGCCCATGCAGAGATCCTTCTGGATAAAGCGGACATTAACACATCGGTGGAGAAACTGGTTCTATCCTTCGGCCTGAATAACAGGTGTCAGAGGGATAAAAATGCACCAATAACGGAGCTGAGAATGGCGCTGAGGGTAGCACAAGAAAAGTTCCCCCAAGCTGACATTTGTATTCCAGTAATTAACTTTTCTTCTGCCCTTCCTAAGACAGAACAAGAAACATTATTACACATAATAATGACTTTTTTATCTATTCTTTTTTATCAATTATACATTTATTTTAAAAGGTTTTATTATTATTGTTTTTTTAAAGGTGAGGCTTGGACACCTTATATTATTAGGGAAGGTTTGGTGACATGTGATTATCCATGTGACCTATGATGACCTATCCTGGGAGAGGCCCATGAATTGGGCGCCTCCCAGGAAATGCTGTTAAATGCCTCGCTCTTTCCTGACAACCAGTAGCGTGTATCCCTCTGAAGAAGCGGAAACTCCGCGAAACGTCAGGGACGCCAGACCAGACTTTTTTGGAAGAAAGGCGATTTTTTTTAGCCCTTCCAGAGACGGGCGATAAATGACATTGTTTTAGCCCGGTCATATCAAAGACTAGTATTTTAATTGACGAACTTTTTTTCACGATAACTGTAAAGTGGGGAGTTTTATTCACCTGTTGTAAAATCACCCGTGAACTCTAAAACGGAAATTGAGAGGTGGCGTTGGAACAGAGCGAGGCATCGGAGTGCGACCTAACCCTCTTGTTTTTGAGTTTTTGCCGACCAACAGACACCGGCACGGGGACGCCCGTGATCGGTTGAATTACTACCTGTAAAAGGAGGATTCGGGTATAGGATGGAAACACACCGATTGGAAACGCCGTGGATGCAAGGAGAGAATATGCAGGACGGCGGGTGGACACTTCCACGCCATCAGAGGAGACCACGGAGGAGACAAAGATCACTAAGCATGAATCGAGTGGTCCAACAAGCACAAAGAAACCCAGGTGAGCTCCCCACTGACAGACACAAGGTGCAAAGAGATTATTCTGAATCCTTAGGTGAAAGTTCGATTAGTGATGGTCTGGTTATGCACGCTGGGGGTCGGGAGGAGACGAGGCATAGGGAGGGATGGAGTCGCCCGGGTGTAAGACGTTTTGGGAAACAGGGAGGACAAGTTGCCCCTGGACCAAATCATGCACTTGATGTTGAGACAAGAAAGAATGCGAAGAACATCTTTAAACTGATACAGACAGTACATCATAAAGGTGTGATAGAAGAAGCACGCGACACGGGCCTATATCCCAGGGGTATGATAAAACAGGTGTCCAGGCTCTCTAATTTCATAAAGCCGGCTGCACCTACAGAAAAGGTTAGGATGCAGCTTGAGCGAAACACAGATTCTTGGATGTCCAAGAACATGGATATCCTCTATGATCATTATGTTACTGTGATTCAATCTTTAAATGGGATTAGAAAGAATGAAGTGTCATTTCAGGTGGCAAAGGCGTGGGCTTTTAAAAGATACGGGGCCCGATTACAAGTTTCCACAATGTCAATGGTTGAGACTCTGCTTAATTCATCAGGGGAAGAGGGCGGAGGGATGGCCCGTTCGGAGGCCGGGCGCACGGAAGAACAGAATACAGCGAAGAGGGAGGAGGGATTGGAACCAATAATGATTAGTTGGAGGGATGATAATGAATTTCCGCCCTTACCTACAGTTGTGAAAGGCCAGTTTGCTAGAAGCAACAATAAACAAAATGCATCCTATCACAAGAATTTATCTTTGGGAAAAAGGAAAACAATTTCGGAGGAGCTAAATGAGCTTCAGACTGTCAATGCCCGTGCGCCGGCCACCTCGGGTGCCCTCCCGGAGGTAAATATGGAAGGGGAGAAAGGTGTAGGTGGGGGGAAGACAGGGGAGGGTGGGAATGTGGTGGAGATAACGGGAAGGGTCAGATCAAATGTTGTGGTGGATCTGGATGCAATTGACGACATTGTGCCTGCCTCTTTGTGTTCCCCCCCTGCATGTCCCGGGACTGCTGTGCGCCGTGACTCGTCCTTAACTGCCATGGATAGTTTGCCGTCTCGGCCCGCCGCCCCTCCGGCTTCTCGCCCCTTGTTTCGCGCAGGAGACCGGACGAACAGTCCGGATTCTAGAGCGAACCAACAAAAACGATTTAAAATCAAAACCTCTGCTGAAACAGGTGATAAGGAAGTGGGTGAGATGACGATTGAGGCCCTGCAGCAGCAGGAGCCAGCGGGTGCCTTGAGCAGTGACTCACTGGACCGCGCTGATCCCCACTACTTCAATATTAAAAGCAATTTTCACCTGAGCGAGGAAGATAACGAGAGCAATGGCTCTGTGGAAGAATTTAAAACCGTGGGGTCAAAAAAGCAAACGGAGGGTCGCGGCAGACGCGAGCACACAGGGGTGGGAGAGTCGATTGGGGAGAGGGCCGAGACGAAGAGCGCGGGGAGGGTGTGGCATATGCCAACTTACCATCGGGCGCGGGCTAGTCGTAAACTGCAGGATTGGAGAATTAAGGTTAATAAACCTATAGTTTTCTTGGGAGATTCTAATCTAAATAGGATACCCCCCTTCGATAACGATCAAATTCAAGTGGAGAGCTATCCGGGTGCGAATCTCTATCATTTCTTCAACCTGTTGGAGACAGCACCGGTATGTGAAAATACGGGACTGTTGGTGCTATCTATAGGCCTAAATAATAAGGACCAGGACCCTCAAAAGACGTCGATTAAGCAATTGCGTAGGGTGGTGAATGGTGCGAAAATCGCTTTTCCGAATGCGGATATTTTTGTAGCTCACGTCCATTTCTCCAAGTCATTGTCCAAAACTCAGCAGTATAATCTCACCATGATTAATAATTTCATTAGCACGCATTATAATTATTTGCCATGTATATCACAGCAACATTTTCATACTACAGCAGATGGTATTCACTGGACGAGAGAGACTGCTGGAAAAATCTTTGGGAGCTGGTGCGAAAGCCTGCGACTTAGTGTGGGTTTAGAGGGGTGATAGAACCGCGACAGAATAATACGGGTTGGTCGGTCGGTCAGCGGAGGAGGATGGAGAAGATCTGAATAGACAGATTGAAAACTTATATGCCAACGGGTCTGAATGTGCCTGCCTGAGAAACGGTTGTGGGATATACGTTTCTCTGGTTCTTCATCTGTGAATAATTTTTTGTGGGTTTGGATCTTAATAATCTTGTATTTCTATGATGTTGCTAATATGAAGTATATATAATATATGGTCTAAATGAATCTGTGAAGACTTCAATGTTTGAGGGAGGGAGGGCAGAAAGACCTGGATTTCCTGTTGTAATTTTCAGGAGCCAAGCCCGGAGGCCTCATCGTATTCTCCGATTGTTATATGAGGCTGAATTGAATAAAGCCTTAGAATATAATTATAGAGATAAGGTGTTTGAGGTATAGTGTGAAATAAAGAAAGTTTCAACCAAGAAAATGGTCTGGAAATCTGTTGTCTGCTGTTAAAGCATAGAAATGTATATTTGGAGGATCAGATCATAATTGTGTTACAGGGCAAATTGTCGCAAAAAACAAAAAAAACAAAACAAGACTAAAAAGTCAAGATTCAAGTGGTGTATGTACTCCTGATAGCCATAGATTCCTATAACAGAATTGCATGATAACTGGTTTGAACAGAGAGTGAAACACTAACAGTGTGATGGTTTATTGTAAATACTAATAGCATGGGTTGTATATATTATTATTTGATATGAATAACAAAAATTAAAATGATAAAGTTCTTTTCTCTTGGAGACTGAATCCCCTCCAGAGAGTTATGGGAGATTTATGGTTTTGGGACTACTACTACCAAAGAACGGTGACATTGCAGAGTGTTTCAACTATACCTTCTTATGGATTGTGGGGAATAAAGACATTGGGGAAGGGATTAATAATTAACAACACATGAAAGGAGTACAGAAGAAGCCCAAGAAGAGGAGGAGGATGCCGTGGAGAAGGAGAAGAGCCGAAAAGGGGAAACAGGATGATTCAGCCGATACCTAGGACCGTGTAACAAAGTTTAAGACAAAATATCTAAGCCATAGTCTTTAAATACCTAACCCTAACCCTATGTGTGTCTTGACCTCAGTGCATGACCTCACTCGACAAACAAAGACATTTTAGAAGTATACTTCCTGACTCCGTTTGAGTCATCTGTTACCAGGCAAACTCAAATGCAGCAGGCTGCTGAACACACACAGGCCTCTATTCTGTTTCTATATAATATGTGGTGTATTGTAAGCATGTATGCAATTCTTTCCTAGCTATGGGTCACCTTAAATTACTCAATAGATCGGTCGAACATCGCGTCGACCGAAGCTTCAGACCATCATCAATTAACTGACCGAGCTTCAACTCTTTAATTAGCACAAAAATGCAATGTGTATAACATGATTACAGTTGCACTGCAATGAAAGATTATTATGTGATTATGCTAACACCTGAAATACAGACTTTAATGTAACATCAACAGCTTCAATAAATGCTCTGACGAAATAATAATGATAAACAATAAGTAATGCAATAGTAATGATAATGGTTATGAATAGTAACAGTAAAATAATTTCCTAATCTCCACAGTGTGTTGCTGGGAATGGGAGTTACCTTATAGAGCTGTTATTGTGTGGAGATCGCCAATCAGACCAGGAGTGGTCACCTTTTTAAACTGTTTTTGGTTAAATTTCTGCCTGTTTTATATGGTCTGTTTGTCACGGTTTGTGGACACAGACCGTGCGGAGATGTGTGTGGTGGACCCAGGTGCGAACACAAGTGAGGATACGGGAGTGAACTTAAACAAAAGTGAGCCTTTTATTGTGGCTGATGATCACGAAAGAAACAAACAAGAATGAGGGCAGCACAAGAGCAGTAACTAAACAGAAACCTAAACTGGGAACAAACTATGGTAAGGCTATGGCTGGGGATACAAAAGACTGGGCATGGAAACACGGAGGGCGACGTGACACAGACTGTATGAAACACAGAGACTAAATACACATGAGGGATGATCAGGGGAAGTGGCCACACATGGGAGCACAGCTGACACACATGAACCTAATGACAGGACAGGAGAAGTGAAACTAAATACACTAATACAGACTTTCAAAGTAAAACAGGAAACATGGAGATTAGACATGACCTGAACTAAACATAACCACGCAGACATGACGCATGAACCAGGGAGACTTAGTACAGGGGGAGATGACATAAACAACTAAGAAACAAAGGACTAAACAGCAACCTTGAAATTAACTAGATGAACTAAACTAGGGCACAAATGAATACCAAAATATATATAAGAACTCAAACACTGGGTCACAGACCAAGCCCATGACACTGTTTCACCCTTTTATTATTTCTTATCTTATGTGCAGCACTTTGTGATTCTGTCTAGAAAGGTGCTACATAAATACAATTATTTATTTGTTTGTTGTTTTTTGTTGCACACATTAAAACATGTCTTTGCACATAGTAGTAAATGATGCCCAAGGAGTCTTCTCATATTCAATTCAATTCAATTCAATTTTATTTATATAGCGCCAAATCACAACAAAAGTTGCCTCAAGGCTCTTAATAGGTATAGAGAAAAACCCAACAATCATATGACCCCTTTGAGCAAGCACTTTGGCGACAATGGGAAGGAAAAACTCCCTTTTAACAGGAAGAAACCTCCAGCAGAACCAGGCTCAGGGAGGGGCGGCCATCTGCTGCGACCGGTTGGGGTGAGATAACAGAGACTTTCAGGAGAGAAACCTAATATTTAATAATCCACATTTCACTGTTTTACTCTTTAGTTCAGATGTGGATTATATATTGTTTTTTCTTTGTGATTGTTTATGTTTAAGTTGTTTATTGCTGGCTTTTAGTTTGTTTTTGTCTGTTTGGGAGCTGACACAGTCTCTATGGAGATGGCTTTTTGACGGGGTAGCATCAGGAGAGAAGCTCCAGAGAGGTGTGTTCCATGTTAAAAGCTAAAATATAACAAAAGAAATTATGCTAAACAAAACAAAACCTTTCAATTGCCTAACCCTATCTGTCCTCTCAACGGGTTGTATGTTTTCAATGTTTCCTTATTATTTTTGTCATAAAAATAAATCAAACAAATAAATCAAGCTGTGTGACAGCACCTTGCGTTTACGCCGGGCTGTGAACTGTCCTAAATCTACTTCCTTCACCCCCTTTTCAACTAGGATCCCAGTTTAATTTTCTTTCAATCCCAGTTTAAAACTATTCCTGACTTCCCTCAGTGTACACTGTAAACTCCAAAAGATACAATTAGCTTTTCCTGGTAAAAGGTCCTAGATTATTTTGTCAACCTTTGGAAACATCCTCTATAGAGTTCACCCGTTTCATCTTTAAAACTTAGAACTGGTTTCTTCGCCCCCTTTAACGGGTAGCGCATATCCTGCCTGAACACTGTGTTTGGGCAATTTACATAACATAAAAATCCTGCAATTATTCCTAAAGTCCCTCTCATTACTTTTATGCTCCCATTATAACCTGTGTCTAACAAGCTTTTGATCTTCTTTGCAATGTCAACAACTAGGTGTCTTTGTGCTCTGTTCCTCTCCTTTCTCTGGTTGGTTCCATTCGGTCTCGGGCTTCCAGGATTCTCGCCACCCCTGTGGTCGCTGTGGTCCTGAAATCTTAAAAGACCCTGGCCAACCCTCGTGATGGGGTGGCACCGCCCACCAGGCATGTGAAAGAAAGCCTGGCCTCTTTCTTCGACCTCAGGGGTTAGACTACCCTTTAGCCGGTGCACAGATCAGGGGATTATTCTGCCCCTATTTTAAAAATCTGTGTGTTCTGGGGTCACAGCTGTGTCCCCTTTTTTACCAAGAGCCTTTCTATCCTCGTTGGTCTGGTGTTCCTAGATTTCCGCCAATCCTTTCGTGTTTATTGCTGTGCTTATATAATCCATCCTCTTGAAGTGCCTAGCCAGAGCCCAAACGCCATGACTAGGGATGGGTATCGAAAACCGGTTCTTGTTGAGAACCGGTTCCCACTGTTTCAATTCCTTGGAATTGTTTGCCATTTTTAAAAACGATTCCCTTATCGATTCCAGTCGCCCCGAATGACGTCATCACGTTGAGTAGCGTCTTTTACCCAGTAGGAAACATGGCGCCTGAGCGGCACAAACGCTCAAAAGTTTCATTACACTTTATGAGAAAGGATGACAACAGGGCAACGTGCAATACTTGCAAAGTAGAGATTTCATCAAAGGGAGGAAACACTACGAACATGCAAAAGCATTTGCTCAAAAAACACGCGATTGCTTTCAACGAATGTCGTGTTTTTGATCCGCTCCGGACTAGCGAAGCTCAACCCAGCAGCAGCGGTAGCGTTTCCACGTCCTCTCCCGTTAATACTGCAGGTAACTAATCAATTAGCATTGCATATTATGTTAGCGCGATTTACCTTATTACAAAACCTGCTATTACTGTGCGTTGCATTTAGATAACCATGACGAGAGAGACAGACAGAGTCTGTCTGGCTCAGATGCTGGCAGTTCTCGCTGCAGTCTACAGGTGGCGTCTCCTTTAACAGAGGCAGGGAAAAGTAAAATGACACAGGCCAGGATAGACGAATGTCACCGAGCAGTGACTAAGTTTGTTGTAAAAGGCTTGCACCCTTTTGCCACAGTAGATGCCCCCGAGTTTCGGTAAGTGAGTGTTTAATTGTAGGCTAAGTCAGGGAATGTCAAAGTTGCATGTTCTCCTCTTACCAGATGTTTCATCCGTTTCCATTTCTCTATCTTTTAGAGAAATGATAAAGACTCTGATCCCTAAGTACAAAGCCCCAAACAGAGACAGTTTAACCAACCACTTGATCCCTGCTTGGTATGCAGTCAAAAAGGCAAATCTGATTTCTCAGCTGAAACATGTGTTGAAGGCAGCCATCACTGCAGATGGATGGACAAGTTTTAGTCAAGATCATTACCTCACAGTAACGCTGCATTATGTCAGGAATGGCCAGACTCAAGAAAAAGTCCTCAAAACCAAACCAGTGTACCAGGCACAGACAGGGACAGCTGTAGCAGAGGAGATTGATGAGATCTTGGAGGAGTATGGTATCAAAGACAAGGTTGTGGCAGCCACTGTTGATAATGCAGCCAACATGGATGTAGCTGTCAAAAAGCTACAAATTCTCAAGTTTCCATGCTTTGCACACACCCTGAACCTTGGAGCTCAGAAGCTCTACAACTGTCCTGCCATTTCCAACTGGGCGGCAAGAATTCGCTCTGTGATTGTATGGATGAAGAGGTCCCACATGGCAAAAGTGGTCCTGAAGGAGAAGCAAGAGTTGCTCAGTAAGCATAGTAAATATTTTTTAAGATTGCGTATATTATAATCATTAGATCATGATCAAATTAAATTTATAAACTAAGATATGTGGGACCATATGGGACCTTACATTAGCATTTAAGTTGTGAACGTGTTACCCCTCAGAGCTGCCCAAGCATATGCTGCTCCTAGATGTAAAGACCAGATGGAACTCTTTGTATTTGATGATGGAGAGATTCTGCGAGCAGTTTCCTGCCATCCAGGCTGCAGCCATCGATCCACGGATAAGAAAGTCCATAGAAAAGGAAAGGTGAGTGGTATATAAAAATAATGATAATATGGCTTAATTTGGACTCAGGTTTTATTTTGTTTGTTTTATGCAACATATCTGTTGTATTTTTGCTTTGTTGATATTGCAGACTGGCTAAAATGGGCAATGATGACTTAAGAAAAGCAGAGGATTTTGTGGTACTCATGCGGAAGCACTACACCACACTAGCAGTGTCCAGTGACAAAAGTCCGACCTGTGGTGAGATTTTGCCCATCCTGCAAAAGCTACAGCAACACTACACCATACAAGAAGATGACTCTGCCTTCACAAGGAGCATAAAGGAGAACATTTGGAAAGATCTTTCCAAACGATACCAGGTACAATTGATGATTTATTTATTTATCATAAATAAAATAACAGTTGTAAATACTGAAGGATTGTCATGATGTCACATTTTCCTCCCTCTTAAAAATTTAAGGACGCTGATATCAAGAACTTCCTGGAGGAGGCCACCATCTTGGACCCCCGATTTAAATCCAAAGTGGATAAGGATGAAGTCTGGCACAGGATCAGGGAAGCAGCAATTGCAGCAAAGACAGAGGCAGGAGCAGATGAGGTATTTCAATATGATAGTGTCTTTCACTGTAGCACATTTCCATTGTGAGAGTGAGACTTTTCATCTATGGATCTGTGGTACTTAGTTTGATTTATTTGTTTATTTGCCACTTTCTACTCAAGCACCTGGAGCAAGGAGACACACAGGGAGAGTTGTTCGAAGATGAGGATGAAGAAGACTATGTAAGTTTAGTTCATTGTGATGATAATTTAAATGTCATGGATTGTTCATGTTTTGCTTAATTTTTTATCATGTCCATTTAATTTCAGGCGCCACCAGTAAAGCAAAAAAAAAAAAAACGGCCTTGGAGGAACTCTTTGAAGAAGAGGACAACGAGCTGCAGTCATTCCAACAACGGCAGCCCGTTCTTTCCCTGGCCCAGAGAGTGGATCAGGAGATCCAGCTGTATAGAAGCCTAACCCCCATCCCCTGCAAGGATAACACCGCCCTATGGTGGTGGAGCAAGAGAGAGACTCTGCCCCTGCTGGCAGCACTGGCTGAAAGGTTTCTGTGTGTTCAGGCATCCTCCACCCCGTCTGAGAGGGTGTTCTCCACAGCTGGAGAGACCATAAGTCCAGAAAGATCACGTATCCTTCCTGAAAAAGCAGATATGCTTATATTTCTGCAAAAGAATTTTTAATTCTCCATAGTTGATGGATGCAGAATTGCACAGTGCACAGTTCCATTGGACTTGAGTTGATTGTATTTTTTGCTGGCTGATAGTTTTATTTTTTAGTGCCCAGCTCATATATATACTTTTAAAAAGGAGAGTGTGAATGTTACTGGAGTTTCTTGTGTAATTGCCACTGAATAATTTATGCTATACTTTGTTATTGCTGTAACAGAATATTTATTTTATTATTATTTTACATTTACAACTTTTTTTTCCTGGGTTCTCGTGGCACCCCATCGAGGAGCAGTAGGCTGTGGATCGCTTAAGATCTCACTCTTGGGTTTGTAAGGTCATGCTACTTCTACATTTCTGTCTTGTTCAAAGATAAGATATAAAACAAAGTTCAAAGCTAATCGACCTGTGTGTTCTCCTCTTTTTAAAAATAAGAATCGATAAGAGAATCGATAAAGAATCGAATCGTTAAACAGAATCGATAATGGAATCGGAATCGTGAAAATCTTATCAATACCCATCCCTAGCGGTAAGGCCAAGTTCACCACTAGATGGAGACAACCTGGCACAGGTATTTTCTCTACACACTAAATTTCACACTGAAAAGCCTTGGTGGGAATTTTTGTTTACATAGAAAGCAAAAGAAAAAATGTCTTGAGGTCTTTCCAGTGTTTTCAAAATTGTGCTTTGAGATACTATTAAATTCCATTCTTTTGAATTTTTATGGCGACAGACAAAGACTGGACTCAGAGTGGTCAAGCTCAAAAAATGATCTTTATTTCTGCATTTCCGAAAATGGAGACCCGCCACACGAACACACAAGCTCAGGTCTGAATTCTTTGCCAGCTAAATCCGTATATATATTTCTGCAGTGCATCACACCGACACACAGTTTACTTAGTTCTGCTTTTTGTCTGGTTTCCTGTATTTTATTAATACGCCTGTGCAGCTCTGCACTAAAACTTCCTGTTCCCTGCAAAAGCATGCAGTTTCCTGTCAGTACTCTGTGACGTTGTGCTCAAACTGGCGTTCTCCTAGTCTGGCCTCTATAAAACAAAAATTAAGAATATATATTTATTTCATAACAATACACATCGAAACTTTACACAGACAAACACACACACAAAACAACAAAATATGTCAAATTACATGCACGTCTCATTCGTTTTTTGAGAATTTCACCATTTTTACTTTTCATGGAAAATAACTTATGTTATTCATGACATGATATCATTTAAAATAACTTTGTCAGGCCAGTGAATAGCTGCCACATAAGTATAAATCTAAATCATACATGTGGGTAGGGGTGCATAGTCAGTAAAAGTCGCCAAGACTCTGCCGAGCTCCAAACCTGCTCTGCCACAGACAGAAGCATCAAAAATGTGCACTGGGAGCTTCATGGAAGGATTTCTACAGCCAAGTATATCTATATGTATGTGGCCAAGAACCTTGTAGGGCATCTTAGCACAGTTTACTTGTGTCAGTTAGGTCAGCTAGTGGGAGGGCAGAGAGGGCAGCCTTTTCATTATTTTATTGTAGAGTGACAGGAACTGCCTATGAGCTTCTAATCAGGCAGAAGTATTGACAGAAAAATACATTGATGAAAATCAAAGAAGAGAAAATTTATGTGATGTTCCATTTTCCTGAGAACTGATTGGCTGTGATGACTCCTTCAAGTACTACATGCTACTTTGTCCTGCTAGTTAAGCCTGCTTTCTGTTCTCAGGCCTCCTCCTGTTTCACTGGCATATATCCGTCACCAGAGGGCTCCACTGACCTGCCTGCTGACATCAGAGCACACCCCTGTGTCATGTGACCTGGCAAAGCTGGACTCAGACCTGGCCCAGGCAAGTTAACCCTAACCCACAAACAATACACATATGCTTTCAATTGTGTAATTTTAGTGATCTAGGTAGCTCTGTTTTGGGAGTTCAGTTAACTCTAGAAATGTGTTTTGGAGTTTGTTCGTATTTTGGAGTTTGTACGTGCTTTGTCTCTAGGGGCCACCACATATATTTATATATAAACATATATAAATAAAACCACTTTTTTTTTACATCAGTAATTCCTTTTGTGCATAATTTTATATTATTGTTAATAATAAATTAATTCAAGCAACAAAACAACCTGAAGTGCCGGTTCGGAGCCGAACGAGTCGACTCTTTTTAGTGAGCCGAGCCGAAAGAGCCGGTTCTCTAAAAAGAGCCGGAAATCCCATCACTAGAACAGACACATGCAAGTTTGTCCGTGACCGCAGCCGCGTCGTCAGTGTTTTCTCCAGTCATTGGTCAGCATTATAATATTTGCAAATACATTTGGGTCGGAATCCCCCCCCCAGCGCGCCCCCGGACGCCAAAACAGTGCCAGCAGAGTGAAACTGAAAAATGGTTTGAAACCGAAAAATGGATTGAAACTGAAAAAAAAAAAAATTGTAAGCGGAAACAAAGAAATTAGTTTCAATTAATTGTTTTTCACTATCAATTTTTTTTTCAGTTTCAATACAAGATTTTTCAGTACATTTATTTCAGTTAAAATATTTTTTTTCGGTTTCAATATTATTTTTTCGAAGCAGGAGGTGTGTGCTCAACAGAAAGTCCATGCAGTGTTGTGTGAATCAGACCACATTTCCCATAATGCTTAGAGTTCCCAGCTAAAATAACCAATAACAAAGAGTCTCATGCTTAGGGTCAAAGGTCCTTATAAAACACCGTTCTGATTGGTCGCACACAGGCATGTTGCTTTCAGGAACCGTTGGAAAACAAATGATCAATCTCCACATTATAAGACCGTACCAATGAACAGTAGTGAGGCAAAATGGCCGTTCAAAGTCTGTAAAACATATAAACATACTTATCATGTCATGAGTATAACCCATAGAACAGTTTGCCATGACATGGGCTTGCTCAAAAAAGTTTCTTTTATGTTGAGCCCATCATGCTTGTCCATAAAAAAATCCTCATAATAACATAAATTGTCCCAATAAGTGGGTTAGAGCTTTCAGCTGCTCTGCTCCCAGGCTGTGGAGCTCTTTGCCCCCAGAAATAAGAAACATTGGTTCTCCCCCAGTTTAAATCCCAACTCAAAACTCATCTGTTCAAATCTGCATATTCACTGTGAATCCACTGTTTGTTAATTTTATCTTGTGCTTTTGTTTTATTGTTCTTATTCTGCCATTGTTTTACTAAGTGTTTTATCCTATTGTAAAGTGTCCTTGGGTGACTTGAAAGGCGCTCATAATAAAATTTATTATTATTATTATTAAAAAACATCAAATCAGAATTGCGTTCATCATTTCTTTGAACACAGCTCACCTCCTGCAACCACTTTTCTGAGAATACGCACTTCTTTTGCTGTTCGTACTCCTGCTGACATTTCTTTGGAAGTGGAGGAACACCAAAGTAATTTCTTTGGTGGCTGTAGCTCAGCAGATAGAGCAGGTCACCTACTGATCGGAAGGTTGGAGGTTCGATCCCAGGCTCCCCCAGTCTGCATGTCAAGTATCCTTGGGCAAGATACTAACCCCAAGTTGCTCTCTGATGCATCTGTCGAAGTGTGAATGTAGTTAGATGGCACTCAGTATAGATGAAGTGCTTGTGAGAATGGGTGTGATTGGGTGAATGTGGCATGTTGTATAGAGCGCTTTAAGTACTCCGAGAGAGTAGAAAAGCGCTCTATAAGAATCAGTCCATTTAAAGGAGTTTGCTTCTTCGACATTTTTAAGAGTTCTAAACAAATGTCTGTCGTCCTCCAGAAAATCTTATGTACGCAAACGCGCGTTGCAACTTCTTATCTGGTGCGCGTCTTTTAGTTTGACAGCACATGTGCACCTGTAGGACCACTTATGTGCACTCCTGCATATACTCCTTTGTCCCACACGCCATCAGACTGTTTAACTCCTCTCTGGAGGGGAGAGGGAGGGGAAACAGGAGGACAAAGGAGGGGGGAACAACTAAGCTGTAGTGCCTCTTCACCTCACTGTGCAATTACCTTTGTGCAATACTTTTTGTTAATAGTCAACGGTGCAATAGACTCCATACTTGAAATGTGCAATCCACTTGTATTTTTATTTTTATTTTATTCCTATTTATTCTATTTATCCCCTTTGTATATTTTTATCTATATATGTCTTTGTATTTATATGTGTGTGTGTGTGTATATATATATATATATAATATTCTGTAACTCTATAACTTCTGTCGGTGCTGTGCTTATTTGGAACCGAATTTCCCAGAGGAACCCACCCGAGGGATTAATAAAGTTTTATCTTATCTTATATTTAAGGAAAGAACTGTGTTTAATGGAGACTGTCAGTGACAGTCAATGCCCAAAAGGTTTTTGTTCAAGCAGTCCTGGCAGACGGCCTCGCTCTTACTTTCCTCATGTTCTCATTTTATTTAACTGGAGTTGATAAATGACTTCATCCACCCATCTAATATGTTGAAAACATCAAAGCAAGAAACTTGCTCACCATGTTTTCTTGATACTGCAGTTAATAAATCTTTGGAGCTCAGTAACTTTAACAATTTATTTCATCAGCATTCCAGTACCTGAAAACATTCCAGCACTTATCATTGATAAATCTTGTATGAGAAGAAAGATTAAAAGTAATTGAGCAATACAGAGTTTAATAAATAATCACATCCGGTGCAGTGCAATAAAGTTTGCTTAAAAGAAACCTCAACATAAACAGACACTTAAGCTGTGTACATGCCGGAAGTGATTCGCTCATCACACATTGCTTTGAAGCTGGTGGTTGGTCGCTTGCTGACGTTCCAGGCCCCAGTTGCCCAGATACCACTACCCTGTAAATCAACAATATTCTTCATTCCCACAGGTAGCACTTCAGGCTTTCACCTGACGCCTGAAAATTAATAAACTTTTATTCTGAATCCCGTCTACTTCACATCACCAGTGGTTATTTTGCCCGCTGTAGTCGTGGAACACCCTTCACTTTCTGGTCAGCGTGTAGCTGTGAATCTCTTCCAGTATGCACACAGCGTCACAGTGGAATCTGATCTGAGTGTCAGGATTGCAGCTGTTAACTCAAATTAATGCAAACTTCTTTGTGTTGTGTAAACTCTCAGCACTTTCTTAGTTCTTCCATGTGTAGCTGTAGTTGTTCATGGTGATGTGTGTCAGGGCTGTCTTTCCCAGGGTGGAAGGCTGCTGCAGCTGCTGGATGGAAGCAGGATGGAGACCACAAGAGGACAGTTCTACCGAGGCCTCACCAACCTGCAAAGTGTTCACAGAATAAATACCCCTACACTAATTCACACTTTCTCTCCAACTCCTATTTTAGAATAAATCTGAGGTTGTTAGCTGGCACTAAGTGCTGTGGACAGCACGTTGACACAGGTTAACAGACAAACAGCAAAACCAGCCATGCAAACTAGCTCGTTCAACATCTGCATTATTTAAATTACCAATGCACGTGCCAGAAACCTGAGCGCCTCAGTGGGTACATTTAGTAAATTATCGTGAATTAAGTGGCTGGCCCGACTGTGAGAAGAAGACAGAAGCTTCACACGTTACATGCAGATAACCCTGGTTATGGTTTAGGCATCATCTGCAGGTTGCTTGCTAAGAAGTAAAGTTGACATTAAAGTTGATTTGATCACATTCAGGCTACAGCTCATACATACATGACATTCATGAATCAAACAAAAAGCAGCTTCATGTTTTCTGTGTGTTACCTGCTGCTTGGTGCTGTGTACGTTCATAACCGCGGTAGGAGTATGTGTGCAAAGCGCAGCTGAGAAGTTTCCTTTCTGTGCAGGCCGAAGTAACGTTAGGATAGCATGGAGAGACGAGGGGAGGACAGGTCCTGCAGTGTGGCAAGTACAAGTATACTGAACACTAACACACACAGTGGGAGCTGAGAACTGATACGAGACAAAAGTCTGCTTGTCCAGCTGCGTACCTGTGATCTCCAGACTGCTGATGTTCTGGTAGGAAGAACCAACTTGACTTCTCACGTTCACACAACGGCTCTATAAAAGCATAAATCACACAGTGTCAAATTCAACTCAGAAGTATAAATGATACATGAGATGGTTACAGACAGAGCTTCGTGTGTGTGCTCCAAACACCTTCAGAGTGTGCATTGTAGCTCCTCTAAAAGCACTGGGAGCCAACAGTGTGGGCGGTAACCCTGCCTGGGAGCCGGATGAAGCAACCACACCCTTCCAATTGATGAAGAAGTTGATGAGAGTGAAAGTGTGAAGTCCTTTCACACATATCACAGACTCAGGCTTATGGTCCAGAGACATGACGTGGCCCTCCTTATGACTAGAGAAGAGGTCAAGGAGTTGTCACAGAAAAACACACAGAGTACACGTACAACAGACTAACGTGACAATGCTAATGAGGATACAGCTGTAGGGTGTGGAGGTCTGGCTTCTTGATTTTGTCCTGGACTCCCATCTCCTTCAGCCAAGACAAAGTGCTGTCTTCATCTCTGTAGTCTCCATCATGGTCTCCTCCATCAACTGTATCGCTCAGCTTGGAGCACCTATACATTGAGACCACATTTACACACGATGGCACAAAAACACCACAACAAAAGGTTCTTCTTATGTCTGACTGATTGCTGTTTTTAGACCACGACTGATTACACTTTTAAAATTTCCAGGTTATTAGTGCCTCATTTTTCCTTATGGTATATTTAAAGCATGACGACTGGTTATATCTAGTTCCTTCTACAGGCCTTTATGGCTCAACTTACCATCGTTAAAGTAGACTTTCATATGTGGTGCTCTCTGCTTCTCCTTGCTAACAGTTTTATGGCCCTTGGGTCTTTATCATAAAAATAACTTGACTTTTTACTTTTCTTATCTTTTGTAGAGTGCTTGTGTTAAGTCTGTAGGGTGCAGGTTTCTTTTTATTGCCCAAAAAGTTATTCCAGTCATTCCCCGTTTAATTAACATTTAATTTAACCTAATTAACAAGAATAATCCAGGCATCTGAGTCTCTTAAAAAGTATTAGATCAGTTGTATCTGACGCATGAATATCCTAATCTCCACCATGCATTTGGACTACCGAAGCCTCTGCTGCAATCTAATTAAATCCTTTCTTTATTCCTCTTGATTGGGTTGTGCAAACCATTTACATGAAGGGTAATCATACTATGTACTTGATTTTGCATTTGGTTGTTTTTTGTTCTAACAGTTGAGTTACGTGATGACCAAACGTGAGCTGTTGCAGGACTATGAAGCACACTGATGGATATTTTCAAACAGAAAGAATGAGAGAGAGAGAAAACAAAACTGGAAGAACTTCATTTTAGCGTTAGCTATTTTGGTGTGCGAGGGATAATGTAGCTAACCCAGCAGAGCCCCCTTAATGCAACAGGAAAAAAAACAACAACTTCTAAAGTGTGTTCTGTGCATTTTGTCCATTTAGATTCCATCTTTCACCAAATGTTTCATTATTCAGTGGATAGTCTGAATTATGCTTATGTTAGGCATAGGGGTACCTGGTCATCATGCACATACAAACAGTCATAACCCACCAAGTCATTGAAAGTTGGGTTCAATGATATAGTAAGGCCAGACACTCCCTGGTGCACTCGCCTTGCTGTCAGTGGTCCAAGCATCCAGTGCAAAGGCCAGGAAACTATGAATGTTAGAAGAAACATCTGTAGTACTGAGTGTTGCCAGTACTTGGCTGCTCCATCCAGTATTTGAATCCATAGTGTGGTACTGCGCCTGTATGGACATTGATCCACAGCCGGGTAAGAACGTCTACACGGACCAGCTTCAGTGAATAATTCTGTGAGAAGACGACTCCGCTGAGAACCGGAGTTCTGTCCACGCAGGAACCAAGAAAATGTGGTTCCATAAAAGTGAAATGTGAACCACGATCAGTTATTAAACATGCCAGCGATGGCATTACTCCACATGCTTGGTGTCGACTTCTCTAACTGCACATTCTCTTACCCAAATTCTTCATTATTGCGATGCAGTTCTTTCAAACTGTTGCCTTCAGTTGCAAAGTTGTAATTTAGCACAGCCATTGGAAGCTTTGCAGGGTTGCTCTGTTAGCTCTCATATGTCCTCACTAGAGATGGACCGATCCGATATTACGTATCAGACCTAACTTACTGGATCGGATATCAAAAAGAAATAAAAAATGTAATCCGATCCATTAAATATCAAAAAAGCAGCTCGCAAAACTTGCGACAACTCCTAGCTCGGCTCATAACCGTAGCACGTCGGAGCAGTGTGCATCACGTGATAGAGCGGCTGTGGCGCGCCAGACCTGTCGGCGGTCTGGTTGAGTATTTGTAGCCTCGCTACCAAACCAGCATTTCATCTCCGAGGCAGTTATCCCAGAGAAGTAAAGCAAGTGTGTAAGTTCATCTCTGAATGTTTGTAAAGCATTCCCACGTTAAGCTTAACAACCGATATAAGGAGCGTCTGCCTCTCTCTCTCTCCCTCTCCTGCTGCTACTTCAATCATGAAACTGATCAATGATCAGCTGATCGGCTTTTCTGTCGCGAGTCTCTCTTGTTTGTTTTTGGCCCACTTTGCACCAGAAAGAGGAAACCAGCGGCTGAACAACAGCAGCACGTTTAAGCTTGATAAGCTGTTGTTAGAATTTATTTAATATTACTTTCTACACCAGGATCTTTTTCTACGCAGCTGACGGCTGGTAACTGTGCAGGGGCGGATCTAGCAAAGTTTAGCCAGGGGGGCCGATAGGGCATGAACAGGGAAAAGGGGGCACACTTTCTTATTCTCATTTAAAATGTCGAGCTTTTAATAAATAATTATCTGAATCTGACACCCAAAGTTTTAATCTGATGTAAAATGAATAGAAGTCCATTACTGTATATAGTAACTGTTAAGTCTAATATACCCTAGTAAGCTATAGTACTTTTTCCTTTGGGAACCATCTGTGCAGTCTGCAGTTCTGTTGAAGAAAGATGTTGAATCTATTTAATTATTCTTGAAAAATAATTTATTTCTGTGCATTTTCTTTTTCACACTGCATCAAATTAAAGTTGATTACGTTGATTAAGCATCATGAGGTGGAGGGTGGGAGGTGGTTCCTTATTTTCTTTTGCTGGGAGTTTGCAACCCTATTAGCAGAAATATTAAGCAACCTAACTAAGTACTCTTTAAAATACCAGAATAGGGAGGATGGAGCAGGTTTAAGTTTATTAGATTGATCAGTGTTGCTGAACTATGAAATATTTTGGGTGCAGTGTGTTTTTTACATACAGGTATAACAGAATAGCTTTAGTGTTGTTGTTTATTTAAACTTGAGTATAAACTTATACAAAATGCAGCAAGATATTAAAAAAAAAGTTTTATTGATTAAAAAACACTATATCGGATTCATATCGGTATCGGCCAATATCCAAATTTATGATCTCGGTATCGGACATAAAAAAGTGGTATTGTGCCATCTCTAGTCCTGACTTGGGCGCTTCTCAGTTTCCGCCTCGAGGTGTCCTGTGCAGCAGATCCCCTTGGTCTCCTTAAATCCTCCACTGCCTTGTTTGCCCTGCTGTACACTACCAGCCTGTACACTTGTATTCTGGCAGCAGGGCTGGTGTCTGGGATCAAATGTCTTGCTTCGAGTTTTGCTGCTGTATTCTGAGTTTGACTCCACTCAGGGCTCTTGAGCTGTTTTAATAAAATCATTTATAGAATCAGATGTTGTATCCTTCCAAGGCCTCCGCATGTTGGGAGCCTCCAGGTCTGCTCATGAATGCAGATTCGAGTTCCACTCTTCCATATCAGCTCATCTTCCCACCCTGTTGGTCGTCGTCTTCAAATCAGTTATTAGGTCGCCTAGTTTCTGTTAAAGTTCTGCTATCCTTTCTCAGATTGTCTCTAATGTTTTCTTGAAACTCACCCAGGTCGAACTGGACCTCTTGACTTATGTCTGTGTGGATAGCAGCTAGGGCTGCCACTAGGGCTGCCACGATTAGTCGACTAACAAAATCATCGACAACAAATTTGATAGTCGACGCGCCGTTTAAAGCCTTGTAAGATCCAGAAAGATGCAGGAATAAGCAGTAGGATTTAAGAGTGTAATAACGGACTGAAACAGAAGATGGCAGCACTGCATGTACAAGGATGCCAGCTGCCGTTAAACCCCGAAGAAGAAGAAGCTGTGTCCGGTATCGTAGCTGTGTCCAAATTCAGGGGCCGCATCCTTCGGAGGCCGCATTTGAAGGCCGATTACGTTACAGCAATGCGATGAAGGCTGTCCAACTTCGAAGACTTTGGCAAATACAGTCGACAAATGCGTCCTACTTTTCCCCAGATTTGAAGGACGGGTCGGGCCCAACCTATCCCAGAATTCATAGCGCAGCCCAGCCAATTCCAGTTTCCAATAATGGCGGCAGCTAGTTAGTTTTAATATTACTCTTATTAATCTTTCTGGGTCACAAAATAAACGTTTAACATATTTTCAGGTGAGAATGTGGCTGTGTAAACCTCAAATATCTGCTCAGTTTATCAAGACACCACATATTTTCAAAAGCGCTCCGACGTTTTCAGAGACGTCTGTTACCCACTAGCTCGATAGCGAGCCGGGGGCAAGGCTAACTAGAGCCCGTGAGAACACTGGACTCCCGGCAAATCGTTTTCAAACCCACCGCCGTCTTTCGCTACTCAGGTTAAACATGATATATAAGTTACTCATATAACTTAAAACTGTTATTGTTTGGGTTTTTTCAGTATTTTATTTGTTCCTGAGTAAATCGGTTTGGCTGAGATTAAAGTTATAGTTTTTACACAGCTGAATAAACGTCAAGCAGACAACTGATTATCAGAAGTGTGAGATGCTCGAGAATTTACTCCGGTGTCCTGTTATATTTTAGATAGCAAGGAGTTTATTAAACTTCACCGAAACAATCTGTAAATTTCATTAAAATTTAATAAACTATCATCTTGTCTTTATTTTTAGTTAGCACATACCTAAACACTTAAAGCTGTAAGCTAATGATAGTTATATAAGAGCAGATGCTGCTGGTGCAATAAGCTGTACGTTTTATGTTCAATGGACGCATGATCTGATTGGTCGACTAATCGGATCATGCATCTGTTGGACGTAAAACATACAGCTTATTGCATCAACATGCGTCTGCTCTCCAAATTCAGGGGTCAAAAGATGTGGCCCCTGAATTTGGACACAGTAAGCGGAAACTGCTGCTTCTTCCGCTTCTTATTCGGGGTTTAACGGCAGCTGGCATCCTTTTACATGCAGTGCTGCCATCTTCTGTTTCAGGCCTTATTACACTCTTAAGTCCTACTACTTATTCCTGCGTTTTTCGGGATCCTACAAAGCTTCAAATGACGCATCGACTATTAAATTGGCTCATGGCCGCTCAGACATCGTGTTTGTCTCTTCAATCGTCTTTTTAAAAATCTTTCACATCTGGCAGCTCTGCCAGATGTGAACTACCCAAAGATTTTTCATTTTAAAAAGGGAAGTATTATTATTTATTATTAGCTGTATGAGAAGTCAGCTGTTCTAGAATGATATGAAGCTGTGTGGAAACTGCTGAGTGAGTCCAAACTGATATTTTATACATATTTTACAAACAGTGATCAGAATCAGAACCCCGACAGCTCCCAGCCCTACTGAGCACAGACAATGAAAGAGCAGCACTTACGTGACCTCATGTTCCTCCTGCTCCTCCTCTTGGTGAATGGTCTGCTTCTGTGCCTCCCTGCACCTCCTCTGTTCCTCCAGCAGAGGGAGGCTGAACTCTATACCTATATGGGTAAACTGATCAGTGAGGAGCAGCGAATGCTGTCATGTCCTCTGTTCAGTCCTAACCTCAGGCTAGAGGTCTGACATTGTTTAACTCCTACAGCTAATTTTTCTTGTACTTTTTTATTTGACAAGTCATGTCTTAAAGAATAAACTACAGGCAAAGCTTTTTCATACAGCGGTCAGGTTTGTGGACTATTTTACTGCCACTACATGTCACATTTCAGACGAGTGGAAAGAAAATGTTGGTTGTCCACGCTGCCTGCCCGGCAGGCTGACGACAATGCCTTATCAGCCTTTTACGGCTGTAAATGTATCAAATGAAAATTAATTTTGAGACCAAAGCTACAGTTCAGCTCTCACCTTCAGCCTTCATTGCCTCTCTGAGGCCCCTCGTTGTGGGGGAAATGAAAGCAGTGATGCTGCTGGATCCTCCAAGACCTGCTGCCCGGAACAACACTGTGAACTGACAATGAAACAGATGAGCTGAAGGACGGTGTTGCTGAGCGCAGTCCAGATTGCATATTAACACCTACCTGATAGGAACAGAGGTAGAAGTATGGACACAGTCTGGCCTTTAACAGACTGTAGAGAGATGACAGACTGACGGACCTGAGCAACAAACATGGACAAAGGAAGGAGTGTGGGAATAATGCCACTGAATACATGTACAGTATACAGAACACAGCAGCCAGTGTTCAGCAGTTTCACAGTACACACAGCATTCATTTGACTCTGGCTGCATCGAGTATTTTGAATTACAAAAAAGAAACCTCAACAAGGCAGCACCTGTTCCTGGAAGTTCCACTAAAACCTTTACTGGATACAGGCTGGGGTTAAAACACCCGTTTCACTTTATAACTACGCCTGGCCTGTTTGTCACAGCTACAGTAAAGTTACATTCAAACTCACAGCTGAACACACGCACACGTCACCTGGTCCAGGAGATACAACAATGTCAGAAGTCTTTTTGCAGATCATCACCATGGAGCTCCACCTAAAAATGCTACTTCATTGTGTGGCTGCTCTTACTTGGCCATGAAACACTTCACTGTACAAAGGTTCATTTAATGTGCAACCCTGCTGTGTGAGATTTAACCCCATCTGTGAAGCTGGATTTAGGAAAGAAGTGTTTAAACATGTTTAGCTCGGCGGAAAAAAAGGTCCCTGATACTAAAACAGTCTAAGGAGGTCGTAACTTCCTTCTCTCTCTGACAGATTTATTGGGGCTACTCAGCCTAACAATGACCTCCTTCATCTACATCTCTTCGGACCTCCAGTGTAAAGATCTCAAATCTTAGAATCAAGTTCAGTTTTTTTTAATGATTCATTTATCAATAGGACATATCAGTGAAACCACCTATCAGTCAGTTATACATAAAAATGGCTGTAATTCCTAAACAAACAATATTTTTATTAAAATCCGTCGAGTTAAAGCTGAAAGTCTGTGATTCAATCGCATCTTGATTCATTTAAAATCAGGACAGAGAGAAAAATGAAATCATTGCAGTAAAACCTTGTCACCCTATCAGCCTCACCATTCTGTCATGAGACTCTGCTGTATTGTTGCATCATGAGCCCAGGGGGCGCTCTTGCCAAAGAAGCTCCTTTCAGCGTTGATCCTAGGGAACAGAGACAGCCAGGGTATGGAGGGATGCTGCCAGTAGACCAGGCTTTGCTGGAAGGCACAACGTAGCTCTGAGCAGGACCTGGGATCCTATAGCAGGCACAGAGACAGGTCGGGCTGAGGAACAAGCTACTGAAGGACCCAAGACAAACTAAGAGCTGTCGGGTATCCATATCTGCATACTTTATTAATACCTAAGGAAATTATGTGGGTTACAGTTGCTCCAGTAAAGTAACAGTAACAGACGAGTAGGGCTGCCACGATTAGTCACGACTATTAAAATCGTCGACAACTAATTTAATAGTCGACGCGTCGTTTGAAGCTTTGTAAGATCCCAAAAGACGCAGGAATAAGCAGTACATGAAGAGTGTAATAACGGACTGAAACAGAAGATGGCAGCACTGCATGCACAAGGATGCCAGCTGCCGTTAAACCCCGAAGAAGAAGAAGAAGCTGTGTCCCAGAATTCATAGCGCGGCCCAGCTCAGTTTCCAACAATGGCGGCAGCTAGTTAGTTTTAATATTACTCTTATTATTCTTTCTGGGTCACAAAATAAACGTTTAACATATTTTCAGGCGAGAATGTAGCTGTGTAAACCTCAAATATCTGCTCAGTTTATCAAGACACCACATATTTTCAAAAGCACTCCGACGTTTTCGGAGACGTCTGTTACCCACTAGCTCGATAGCTAGCTGGGGGCAAGGCTAACTAGAGCCGTGAGAACACCGGACTCCCGGCACATCGTTTTCAAACCCACCGCCGTCTTTCGCTACTCAGGTTAAACATGATATTATGAGTCACTTAGATAACTTAAAATGTTATTGTTTGGGTTTTTTCAGTATTTTATTTGTTCCGGAGTAAATCTGTTTGGCTGAGATTAAAGTTTTTACACAGCTGAATAAACATCAAGCAGACAGCTGATTATCAGAAGTGTGAGATGCTGGAGGATTTACTCCGGTGTCCCGTTATATTTTAGATAGCAAGGAGCAGACGGCTGAGTTTATTAAACTCCACTGAAACAACCTGCAGATTTTATTAAAATTTAATTCATCTTGTCTTTATTTTTAGTTAGCACATACGTAAACACTTAAAGCTGTAAGCTAATGATAGTTATATAAGAGCAGATGCTGCTGGTGCAATAAGCTGTACATTTTACGTCCAATGGATGATGACCTGATTAGTCGACTAATCGCAAAAATAATCGGTGACTAGTCGACTATCAAAATAATCGTTTGTGGCAGCCCTACAGACGAGATTATTTAACGATACAGTATGTTACACATGTGTATTTAGTTCTATACTTCTGGAGATAATTTGTTCACTCTGGTGCTCTTAAACTGGTGCAGATTAATTGTCATCTGGTATTGACTAATAACAAATACACACATGCATTTTGTGTGATAAGCACAAGTATTAAAACCTAATGGTGAAATAACTAGTAGCTCAGTGTTCCAACATGCAGAAGAAGCAACTGCTATTGCAACTAGAGATTTGAAAGAGCCGCTGACCTGAGAGGAAAACCTGGACCCTCAATGATTACGAAGACTATGTGAAGTAGGGCTGGGCGATATGACCCAAAATTCATTTCTCGATATTCTTTAGCTGGATGACGATATATATCTCGATATTTTTTTAAAGCCATAAAGTAAGAACAAAAAGAGAGTTCTTAGTCAAAGCTGTGTCCCAGATGTCACACAGGCACTTTTATTATCATACAGCACAGATGTACATGAAAAAATTACTCAGAAATAAATTATGAGCATTTATTAAATAATAATGCTCCATAAATAAAAGAAAACAATGTTGTTTTTGTGCATAACAAAAAGCTCACAACTGTGCAGTCAAAATGTAAACTAACAGACGCTGAGCATAATAACAAAGACCATAGACTTCCGCTATGGTTCGCTGCTGAGCAGTCGCGTGGCAGAGCCGCTCCTAACTTTCAAGGAGTTAACTAGTAATTTAATCGAATTTACATCAAATTATAGCTTTACTGGAAGTGCCAAATTCAAAAAAAAAATATACGATGCCTCCCAAAACTACGAAGCAACACTCAAAACAGCAAAAGCCTAACCTGGTTCAAGATCCGGAACAACAAGCTAGCGAGATCACGGAAGATGAGCTAACTACGGATGCTAATGCTAGCGAAGTTGTCCCGACATCCGTACTTCAGTTAATGCAAGTAGACTTTGGGAAAAGATTTGATATTGTGCTTGCCGAAATCAAAGCCGCAAGATGTGATATACAACTTCTGGCAAACCGTGTCGCGCTGGCAGAGGACAGAATTGGAACAAACGAGGACAACATTGCTGCTGTTAAAGCTATGAATACTTTGGAAACGAAGTTGGAGACACTAACACGCAAGGTAGAAGAGCTGGAGAATAACAGCCGAAGAAATAATATTCGCTTGGTGGGTCTCCGTGAAGGAGAAGAGGGCACAGATATGTGTGAATTCCTAACTAAGTGGATCCCAGAGGTGCATGGGATTCAATCTTTCCCAGAACCCATAGTGATTGAGCGAGCCCACAGAATCGGGAGACCCCGGGATGTTTCAAAGTCAACAGTAAATCCAACACGGCCTCGCGAGGTGTTAATGAAGTTTTTAAACTCTGGTGATAAGGTTCGGGTTCTAAGAATCGCCAGGCAAAAGGGCAGCGTACTTTATGAGGGCAAGAGAGTCATGTTTTTTCCAGATTTCTCAGTGGAGCCCCGTAAACAACGAAGGTTGTTTGACCCAGTAAAAAAACAGCTGTTAACACTTCGCATCCCGGACCTCCGTTTTGGCTTCATCTACCCAGCAAGGATGTTGATAACCTTTCAAGGGGACCGACATATTTTTGTTAATCCATCTGAGGCAAGTTCATATGTACAACAGCTCAAGCCAAATGGACAAGAGAATGTTACGACCTGAAAGGCAAATGCTCACTTACCGGTAAAGCTTCTGTTGCCATGATTGTAATGTTGGATTTAAGGATAATTCATTCCAGGCCATATAGTCAGTGAATAACAAATATACTTTGAGTATAGAAGTGTCATGGCCTGATTTAATTCTTTTTCGTTTTGGTGGCAATTTACTGTTATTATTTTATAATATCTGACCATCCATTCTTAGTTAACTTTTCTACTTTATTAGTTTTATTATTAGAGAGCGGCTCTGTTTTCTTTTGTTTGTTTGCTTGTTTGTTCTGGCTGCTCCTTGTGTTTGGCTGCTCCCCCGCAAGGTATGACAGATGGTGGATCAGCCGTGAACATTAGCCGGGTCTGTTTAAACTGGGATGGATCGAGTGCGCACAAGTGTGAATCACAAACGTACTTTGGTTTAGTTTTGTCTTGGGGTTCTAATGTTACGCGCTGCGCACCTGTTTACTTTTGCACTATTGTGTTTTGTTTGTTTGTTTTTTCAGGGCAGATTTGTACAGGTCTACATCTTTCCTATTATAAATGCCGACAGCTCCAGAACTGAATATAACCTCCTGGAATGTTCGAGGGCTGAATAAACTGGTTAAACTGAAACAAGTTATGAATCGAATTAGACAAATTAAAGCCCAAGTAATATTTCTACAAGAGACCCACCTAACTGCTGATAACGTTGTTAGAGTAAGGAGACGTTAGCCGGGTCATGTTTTTCATGCTTCATATAATTCTCAATCCAGAGGCATAATTACACCAATTCATAACTCAGTACCATTTAACCTTGTTAACACTATTAGTGATATTTATGGCAGATATCTTATTGATCAATGTGAGATAGCCTCACTCAAATTGAACTTGGTTAATATATATGGATGCAATAATGACAATCCATCATTTTTTAGGAATCTGTTTTTGTCCCTTGCACCACTTTCGGGATATCTCATTATTGGGGGAGATTTTAACTGCACGCTTTATCCAAGTGTTGATAAATCAAGTGGGGTCGATTCAGCTCATAAGCAGTCTAGAAAGGAAATACTACAATTTATGACTGAACTCAATTTAGTTGATGTTTGGAGAAATATGCACCCAGATAAGATTACTTTTTCCTGCTACTCTAGCACTTATGGCACTTTTTCCAGAATTGACTATTTCTTACTTTCTGCATCTTTGGTACCCATGGTAACTAAATCCTGGTATGATAGTATTGTCATATCAGATCATTCCACCGTTTCATTTCAACTAAATTTACCTAACTTACCATTATTTACCACTAGATGGCGACTGCAATCTTTCTGGTTAAAGGATCCAGAATTTTTAGATTACATTGGAAAGCAAATAGATTATTATTTTGCTTATAACACTACTCAAACTACGGCGACTATAAAATGGGAGGCCTTTAAAGCTTTCCTGAGAGGGCAAATGATCAGTTTTACAAGCTTTAAACATAAAGCATCCAGGATGGAACTGGTTCATTTGGAGAAAAAGATAAAAGATATTGAGGAAGAGATATTTATATCCAAATCTAATGCTCGAATTCTAGAGTTAAATAAACTCAGAGCTATATTTAATATTTTGTCATTAAATAAAGCTACTAAAAGTTTACTAAGACTGAAACAGTCATATTATGATTGAAAAAACAAGTAAAATACTGGCTTGGCGTATTAAACAGGCTCAGGCTGAAAGAACAATAAACTCTAGAACTACAGATGAAGGACAGATCACAGCTAATCCTAAACATATTAATGACTCTTTTTGTACTTTTTATAAACAGCTATACAAAACCGAGCATTTAAATTCATTTACATCAAAACAAATTTTTTTTTGGATCAACTGCATTTTCCTAGACTACCAGAAAACGATATGGATGAACTAGAGCTTAATATAACAGTAGAGGAAATTACTAATGCTATAAGGAACATGAAAGGGGGCAAAACTCCTGCACCTGACGCAATACCAATAGAAATATTTAAAATATTTAAAGATAAATTAATCCAGCCTTTATTGGATATGTATCAGGAATCATTTGAATCTCGGTCTCTCCCCCCTTCACTTAATGTTGCAACAATTACTCTGTTACTGAAACCTAATAAGCCAGCAACACATTGTAGTTCTTATAGACCAATCTCACTGTTGAATTAGGATTACAAGATACTTTGCAAACTATTAGCTATGAGACTAGAGACACTCTTGCCTAAAATGATTCATTCAGACCAGAACGGCTTTATCCAGGGGAGGCAGGGGTTTCACAATATATGGAGGGTCATGAATATCATTTATGAGAAAAAAGAGACAATGCGTTAATCTCAATGGATGCGGAAAAAGCCTTCAACAGGATCGAATGGCCATTCTTATTTGAAGTTTTGAAAAAGTTTGGTATTGGAAACAGATTTTTTAAATGGATTCAATTGATATACTTCAACCCTCAAGCAGAGATTTTAATTAATGGTCTTTTTTCCGCACCATTCAGATTATATTGTGGAACTAGACAAGGGTGCCCCTTGTCACCTCTCTTGTTCACCTTGGCATTTGAGCCTCTTGCGATGGCAATTCGGAATCATAAAAACATATCAGGAATTAAAGTAATGTTGACCACCGTATTGCCCTATATGCAGATGATGTGATCCTGTTCTGCACTAATTTAAACAAATCAATACCATCCATATTAAGTCTCATTAATACATTTAGTACATTTTCGGATTATAAAATAAATTTTGATAAATCCGAAATATTATTTTTGAATAAAAATGAACGACAAAATCCTCCAATCAACACTCCCTTTCTGCTATCTGAACATGGGTTTACTTATCTGGGTGTGAAATTAACTCACTCAATTTAAAATATTCTGGCATCCAATTATAATTCCTTAACGACATCAGTTACTGCACTTCTAAACAGATGGATGAAACTACCTATATCTTTAATTGGTCGTATTAATATACTAAAAATGTCAATTTTGCCAAAATATCTTTACCTTTTTCAATCAATACCTCTCTCTCCACCAAACTCTTTCTTCTTAGATTTGCAAAAACTATTCTGAAACTTTATTTGGAACAACAGAAGACCAAGACTCAGAGTCTCATTACTATACCTTCCTTATGAAAGACGGGGTTTACAGCTTCCAAATTTAATGTGGTACTTCTGGGCTGCTCAAATCAGAGCGGCAATGTTTTATTTTGTTAATGAGCAAATTCCAGTGTGGGTTTCTATGGAGTCTACAGAAATCAAAATTCTCCCTTATATCTTTACTCAGCCGAAAGGAAGACACTAAATCAGCAAACTAAGAACCCCTTTTTAAAAAACACTATAATGATCTGGTTTGAAACACATAACTACTTGGGAGAAATGATACAACTGTCTAGGTTTACTCCGATATTTGGAAATAACAACTTTCCTCCTGGTAGGGCAGATGCAGGTTTTAAATTTTGGTTCGATTAAGGTATAAGAAAAGTGTCTGATATATTTAGGAATAATACTCTTATGTCTTTTGAACAACTTAGAAGTACTTTTTCTATTCCTGTCAAACATTTTTTAAAATTTCTTCAATTAAGACATTTTATCTTAACTAGGGATGGGTACCGGTGTCCGGTGCTATTGTGGAACCGGTTCTGACATAAACGGTAGTAACCAGACCGAAAAGCAGCGCACAATTCGGTGCTTCATTTCGGTGCTTTTTTCCCTGAGAAATCTAGCCAATCACTTCCTTTCCCAGGATAGTAGGCGGGCCCAGGTACGTACGGGTTTTTTTTAGAGCAGAGCTAAAATGCCGAAGGCGAAGTGCTCGAGAGTGTGGCTGTACTTCACAGCAAAAGATATAAACTCAGCAGCCTGCAACAAGTGCTTAAAGGTAATAATGTGCAAAGGAGGTAACACCTCAAATCTAATGAAACACATGGCGTCGCATAGCGTTTTTTTAAAAGCCGAGAAATGCACCGCATTTGATAACTTGCAGCAAGACATCACACCTAGCACATCTACTGCGGGTGTGGTGCCTGTTCTCGGAGTTAGCAACATCCAAGAACCCGAAGAGGAGAGTCCGGCCCCTAGCCCTGCCAGTGTAGCAGAAATGATAACTGATGATGATGATGGCAGCAGCACCCGTTCTTCTCTGGGTGAGTATCTTAATGTTGTTCGTGTGTAATTTAAGTTGAGTAAGCTAACCACGTTATTAAATTAATGCATGTAACACTAGCAAACACCGTCATAGTTACATGAGGCTGTCTTCTTGTTTGATGGCAGATACTCCCTTCACCCTGGCCAAAAAGGCTAAAATGACGAAAGAAAAAGTGGACGAAATTCATAGGGCAGTGACAAAATTTATAGTCAAAGATCTCCATCCATTTTCAACGGTGGAGTCACCATCATTCAGGTGAAAAATGTTGTATTACTCTGACATAAAAAATAGACTGTATAATACTGTAAAGGTTAATATGTTCATAGCTGCTTAGCTTTGTAAGTCTTCTCTAAATATTATAAGTAAACTATATTTGAATAAAAGGTGAGCTATATGTTTTTATTTTTTATCTGGAAGAAAAAAATTAATGAAAATTCAAATGTATTTTCTCTTTATTCTGGGAGCTGGTTTATATGTTTTATTTATTTTATCTGAAAAAAAGAATTACCACGTTTTAAAGGCAGGCTAGATGGTGAGGCAGCTACTGACATCTGGGACAGGTTGGAGAAGGCAGCAGTTGCAAATGCCACAGCAGCAGTTGCGCAGGTATTTTCATTGTGTGTGTACAATCTTGTCCTTTTGCATCATGATGTAGTTTCTATGTTGAAGGAATGCTCTTTTACTATCTGTGTGTCCATAGCCTCCCACTGAGGACCCCAAAGCACACAGCGAGGTGGATGATGCTGACATGGACAAGCCAGAAAAATATGTAATTTCAGATTTTTTCTAACACAACCACTACATTCTAAAAGTGATCTTTATTTATTTTGCAAACCTCACACATCTTTTTTTGTTGTTTTTCAGCTAAGTAAGGTCCAGAAGTCACCCTTACAAAAGCTGTTTGAGGATGAAGACAGAGAGCTTCAACAGGCTGCTTCTCAAGCGGGTAGAGTCCCCTCAATCACAGAGCAGGTACAGAAGGAGCTTCAAATATACAAAAGACTGCCAGGAATTACCTCTGGACAAGACCCTGTGGTCTGGTGGTGGAGTAAGAGGGATACACTCCCCAATTTATCTGCCCTATCAGAAAAATACTTGTGTGTCCCAGCCTCATCAACGCCTTCTGAAAGAGTTTTCTCTTGTGCTGGGCATGCCATCAGCCAAGAGCGATGCCGTATAGCTCCAGAAAAGGCTAATATGATTATCTTCTTGCAAAAAAACTGCTAAACATCACAGGTTTCATGACAAAGTTTGTTTTCAATTGTTTAAGCACTGGTTCCAACCAAAGACGTTATGTTTTATTGACAGAAAAGGCTAACTTTGTTATAATTTTGCTTAAAAAAATTACTGGGAAAAATAAAAACACAAGAGGTTTTTGGACGAAGTTTGTGTTCTTTATTCTTTAAGCACTGGTTCAAGCACCGTTTAAGCACCGGCACCGTTTCAAAAGTACCGTTTTGGCACCGGTATCGGATAAAACCTAAACGATACCCATCCCTAATCTTAACCACACAGCTTAGAAATCCCCCCCTACTCCTCTCTAGAGAACACAGTTATAAAGCATCTAAATGGGAGAGGCCGAGTTTCTGCATTGTACAAATTATTTATGGAAAATTCCAAAGAATCAACACAGTCTATTTTAGAGGCTTGGAGGAATGATTTGCAGATGGATATATCTGATGATGAGTGGTATAAATCACGCTCCTTGGCCCAGAGTCAGACAATTAATGTGCAATCTGAACTACTTCAATATAAATGGTTAACAAGACAATATCTTACTCCGTCAAAAATGCATCATTTTAACTCAAACATCCCAGACACCTGTATTAAGTGTGGAGTGGACAGGGGCACTTTATTTCACTGTATATGGGAGTGTCCACATGTGAAAATCTTTTGGGAAAAGGTAATAAATCTGTTGAGTCAAATCATTGGTGATGTGATTCCACTTCATCCTAAAATATGTATTTTAAATATATACCCGAATAATTTTGTACCTGCTGCAAACAATAGAGCTCTGTTAACGACTGGACTTGTGGAAGCCAAGCGCTGTATTGCTATGTGCTGGAAAAATCAAAAAATATGTGGACTATCTCAGTGGCTTAATGGACTGACATCTATACTATCTATGGAGAAAATAACTTATGCATTAAGAAATAAACTGGACAAGTTTGGGCTATATGGTCAAAATTCTACAACTTTCTGGAGAACTGCAGCGTGCACACTGTGGACTTAACGGCCTGAAACTCTAACTTGATTTGTATATCTGTCCTTCCCTTTTGTTATGGTTTGCTTTGTTTTTGTTTCTATTACTATGTTGTTTCTGTTGTTGTTGTGGTTTTGTTTTTATTTATGTATTTATTTTTTTTACTTAATTTTTTTTTTAATGCTCACGGTGCACCATGTAAAACCGGTTAAAACCAATAAATAAATGTTAAAAAAAAAAATAACAAAGACAGATTTCACAGCTGCTCTGTTCCCAAGTTTACTGCGTGACTGACAGCCTGGAGTTTAAATCCGCTTCATAACCACGTCTCTTAACAGCTGCCATTTGTGGTCCTTATACCCACACAATCCGGTAGTATTGCGTTGAAGCACAGTACGTATCGCTCCGTAATGCTCCGACAATCCATCCATGCAGCTTCGTAGCTTACCAAAGTCGTACTAAAACATTTTTGACAGATTGCTGAGCGCCGTGTACATAAAATTGGTTCACGGTCAGTAAGCACAACCAGAATTCATACATAAGGCGCACTGTCGATTTTTGAGAAAAAGAAAGGACTCGAGGCCGTGCAGCCCCCGTGCGATGTGAATGCAACATTACAGACAATCCCCACTGTGGTCATCAATGTAACCAACCAACTGATCTACCCCACAACAGCAGTGATCAGTGAGATTTTTGGCAACAAAATGAGCACCCACAAGGAGCAGTACCCTCCATGGAGAAGAAAACTAGAGGCAGCATAGAGGGAAGTATCGGAGCTGCAGAAAGGTGTGATAAAGGAAGGGATGTCTAAGAAGTACAGCAAGCTGGTCATACCTGATCATCAAAGACTCACAGCCTTGGCTAGCAGCTTGAAGAGGTACACCAGAGAGATCAAAGCCATGAAAATCAAATCATCTGAGGTGTGAGGTGCTGGAGATGGAGCAATATCGGAAGAGTATACAGCAGAAGGACACAACCCGTGACAGCAATGCTCAGTGTTTAGTGGATCTAAGAGCGGACCACAGCAGCCTCTCTGAACGGGATCCATTAAGCATCACAGCGGCAGACATCCATGAAAGAGTCTCAAGCATGAAGCGTTGGGCAGCACCAGGCCCTGACATCATCCACGCCTACTGGCTAAAGAGCTCATATATACAAAATCCCTACTAATGACAGCAGGGGCCTGCAATTTTCATTATTATTATAAATAATAATTATTAAGACGCAAATCTTTGTTTTAGACTGAGACTCAGAATCATCAAACTGATCCAGGTTCCATGGAAACTGTGACACTGATCATCTCTGTTATTCTGTGATATCATTTTTTAATTTGGTTACAGAAAAAAAATCTGGCTGAATAAAAAACAAGATTTTAGGTTTAAACATCTGAAGTAGGTCTAAAATCGAAAAGTCGTGACATGGTGAGGGCTCAACAAGTGCTGAAAAAAATATTTATTTGGAGGGCTGTAACTGGTGTCACTAGTGTCTCAACATATGTGACTATTGTGTGCCTGTCCATCTTCCACATGTATGCAATGAGCCTACCTGTGGACTGTGTGGCAGGGAACTGAACTGTGCCCTGCAGTGCTGGCTGAGCCCCTGAGCTTCTTCCTGAGCCTTGAGCTGCTCTGCCCATGAAAGGGAGACCAGAGAGGTCAGGAGGAGACGAGTCTTCAGGCTCCAGTCTGCTGGATACTGGGTGCACACAGGAGCTGCAGTGGGAGCAGTGGCTTGGGGGCTCTAGAAGGACAGAGGGGAATCCTTTGAATACATGGTTATACACTGCACAACAGAAAACCTGGGAAAAAGTGACAATTCTCACAGATATGTCAGTCAGCATTTAAAAAAATACAGAAAAAATTCCCACCTTTAGCAAGGGGCTTTTAATATGCTCCGGTTCTTCTTCCAACAACACATCACTCTCAGACAGAGATCCAGATTTCTGCAGCAGGACACAGACAAGAAAGGTAAGAGGGGGTCCTTCATGTTTACATCTCTACCACATGAACACAGGAGCTTTCTGATGATACGGGCAGTGCAAAGGACCGAGACCAACCTGGCTGGAAGCTTGTCGGTATTCCTGTTTTTGTGCCTCATCGAGCCTGAAACTGAGAGCCAGATCTAGCGTGCCTTCTCTCTCCGATGATTCTTCATCTCTCTCATTGTTTGTGATCCCGGAGCTATCAGAGTTTTCGGGGTTACAGCTGGCGTCGTTGAAAGTCAGACGTTTCTTCTTAGGACTGTAAGTGTTTTCTATTTTTGCGAACGGGTTCCTGCGTTTTATTCCAACCCCGGAAAGGTTCTGGGCGCCGGAGAGCGGTTCCGGGGAGAAAGTCCGCACGCACGTCGGAGATGAGCCGCTTTGTTCGGGGCGGTCTGTGGACCCGGCACCGGTGTCGCTTCGGGCTCTTTTGCACCTCATTCGCAAAATTTCCGCTGGTCGCTTGAAGCTGGGTGAGTATCCAAAGTGTTCCGACATCCTGTGGAGATGCAGTTTGCCCCAAACAATCCGCTTTTAGCGCTGTTTCCTTTAGAAAGCGCAGGACCCGCGGCTGTTTTTGTTTTGCGCTTTCTGCGCTGTAAAGATTTGGCGCGCAGCGTGCTGACGTAAAGAGTCCCCGCGTGTTAATGGCTGTGAAAAGGAGCTAAACGGACGTCATTTGCTTAGGTTTGTTTTTGTGACGCACGTTAAAAATAAATACACAATAATCTACAGTGTTAAATGCAATTATTGTATCTGTTGGAGCCTTTACTCATCGGGAACTTTGGACATTATGGTACGTCAGGATGTGACGTCGTGTCGGGTTTTACTACATTTGAATTGTATGATTTAAATTAATAATTTAATAATAATCAGAGACGTATACACAAGGGGATGTTTGGAACAGTTTGAAAACTTGAGGGTTTGTGGAAAGACCTTTTCAGAAAAACACAAGGCAAAGCCTTGATTTCCGGCTTTGACTTCTTCTCTTCCTATATCAGCGCTTATGTGGCGATACTGTCTGAGTGGCGACGCCTATCATCCAGGAGAATACTGCAGCGGCTTCCTGTGCCTTACCGGCGGATATACAGTGACGAGTACCTGGAACTTAGAGGGGATTTGAGACAAATTTAACGTCGCCAGCTTCGCACAGATCTACAAATGTAAGCTGCTTTCAAGTTCCAGTGTAAAACTGGGACATTTGGGCTTCCATTGTATACCTGCATTTTGTTTTCAGATGAAGTAGTCTTTTCTTTCTAAAAAACAAACAAACTTGAAAGCGTGATTTATCATTGCAGACACTATACAGTAGCCTGTAAACGTTAGTATATGGTTTAAATAATCTGTTGTTACATGCTGAACGCTCTTCTGTGGGGAAAAGCCAACCAGTGCTCAGCTGCAGATAGAGGGAACAACATGGTTGTATCATCCTCTCGAGTGAGTATAGTTTTCCTTTTCAAGATCAGCTCTATAAATTCGCTATAGGCTCCTCTTGTTCATGTGTATCTTTTATCAGTTTATTTATTCGTTTCTTTTTTTGTGTCATTTCAGTTATTACATTATGTGTGGTATAGTATGACAACGTCTAAGGCAGGACAGGCAAGAGGAGAAATGAAAGGGGGAAGGAGGGAAGAAATAAGGGAAAATATAATAAAAGGATAGTGGCACGAGCGGAGAACAGGGTCCCAGGGCTCCAGGCGCCCAAGAATTGGCCAGAGCCCCCTAACAAGGAAGAGGTCCAAGCCATCCCATACCAGCAAGGGAGCGGCTCAACAACCACACCAGAACATCCAGCCACGTGCCGTTGATCCCTGCTGTGATGCTGCCCCTCCCTACATCCCAGGGAGGGGCAGCATCGTCCAGCGGAAAGTAGAGATGGACCGATCCGATATTACGTATCGGTATCGGTCCGATACTGACCCAAATTACTGGATCGGATATCGGCGAGAAATAAAAAATGTAATCCGATCCATTAAATATCAAAAAAGCACCTCACAAAACTTGCTACACGGCATAACTCGGCTCATAACCGTAGCACGTCGCAGCAGTATGCATCACGTGATAGAGCGGCTGCGTGTATTTGTAGCTTGCTACCAAACCAGCATTTCATCTCCGAGGAAGTTATCCCAGAGATAAGTAAAGCAAGTGTGTAAGTTCATCTCTGAATGTTTGTAAAGCATTTTAGCGTTAAGCTTAACAACCGATATATGGAGCGACTGCCTCCCTCTCTCCCTCTCCTGCTGCTACTTCAATCGTGAAACTGCTTAATGATCAGCTGATCGGCTTTTCTGTCGCGAGTCTGTCTCTCTTCTTAGTTTTTGGCCCACTTCTCACCAGAAAGAGGAAACCAGCGGTTGAACAACAGCAGCACTATTAAGCTTGATAAGCTGTTGTTAGAATTTATTTAATATTACTTTCTACACCAGGATCCTTTTCTACGTAGCTGGTAACTGTGCAGGGGCGGATCTAGCAAAGTTTAGCCAGGGGGGCCGATAGGGCATGAACAGGGAAAAGGGGGCACAAAGACATACTTTTCTTTCTTATTCTCATTTAAAATGTCGAGCTTTTAATAAATAATTATCTGAATCTTACACCCAAAGTTTTAATCTGATGTAAAATATATAGTAGTCCATTACTGTATATAGTAACTGTTAAGTCTAATATACCCTAGTAAGCTATAGTACTTTTTCCTTTGGGAAGATACCATCTGTGCAGTCTGCAATTCTGTTGAAGAAAGATGTTGAATCTATTTAATTATTCTTGAAAAATAATTTATTTCTGTGCATTTTTCCCCCTGCATCAAATTAAATTTGATTACATCGATTAAGCATCATGAGGTGGAGGGTGGTTCCCTATTTTTTTTTTGCTGGGAGTTTGCAACCCTATTAGTTAGGTTGCTTAATATTTCTGCTAAGTACTCTTTAAAATACCAGAATAGGGAGGATGGAGCAGGTTTAAGTTTATTAGATTGATTGGTTTTGCTGAACTATGAAATATTTTGGGCGCAGTGTATTTTTTACATACAGGTATAACAGAATAGCTTTAGTGTTGTTATTTACTTAAACTTGAGTATAAACTTATACAAAATGCTGCAAGATATTAAAAAAAACGTTTTATTGATTAAAAAATACACTATATCGGATTCATATCGGTATCGGCAGATATCCAAATTTATGATATCGGTATCGGACATAAAAAAGTGGTATCGTGCCATCTCCAGCGGAAAGTGGTAGGAAGAGGGAACCACTCCCTCCATGACCATTTCCCAAAGGGGCCAAGGCTCTGCAAGCCCCAGTTCCAGGTCCGGTCATGAGCTCACACTGGATTTTTGAGCCAGTATTTTGTACTGCTCTAACTGAAGTACTCTTACTGCACCATTGCTTATAAATTGCTCCACACTGCAGTTTTGACATCACAATAATTTGCCTCGCTTAGTAAATCTGTCCCATGGCATATAAAATTAAATACATCTTATTTTCTTATATTTTATGGTTGTGGTCCAGTTTAACCCGTTTCCTCCTTCCTGGTTAGAATTTCAAAATAGGCCAGGGGTCAAAAAGAGGAACACCAATGCCCTGTTCCAGACTAATATAATCAATGTTCTCACAATCGAGGTAAACAAGGCAAACAAGCTAGAAAACGTGGTCCCAATATGATAGAGAAGCTTAAACATGACTAGAGTTTGCTTATGAAGAAATCAATGGCATTAACAAAAGAAAAAAACAAGCTCTTGAGAAAATATTCAAAAACAGCAAAGTGATATCAGTAACAGATTATCTGAAGCAGAGTGCTACAAAAAAGGATGGCGTCTGCATCTGTACGCTGAGAATGAACAAGAGAACAGGACATGAGACAGAAAGTATCCTGATTCTGTCAGAAAGCTGCTACCGAGCTCAGACAGAAGGCAATGATTGATGTGACGCACACGCTGGGCAGACGAGCCATGTGCAATCATCGTCCTCTGCTCTGTGAGAAACATCTGAAAGAGAGCAAACAACAGTTCCTTCCTGAAAGAGAAGAAGGTTCATTTTGGTGAGAACGAGAGTGGTCAGAGCAGCGCTGTGGAAACAGCTTACATCCAAAGATTCTTCTCTGTCTACAATCACGTTTTGGTTGATTTCAGCAGAGCTTGAACTGAATATAAATGAGGCAGAAATTTTTCCTGGTATTTTGAAAGACCACAACATTTTGACACTGACACCAAATATCAGTAAGTGGAACAATAGAAGGGGTTAGGCTCAGACTAGCTCACTTCTGAAGAGTGAACAGCTCATATCAGATATAAAGGATGTTATAGGAAAGTCCTGGAATTTGGCATCAAAAAGTAATGTATGTGGAAAATACTGGGAATTTCTAAGGTTTTAAATGAGAAAGATAGCCACTGCATATGGCAAAAAAACAAGCACATAAAAATAGAAAAAATAATGATATTTCTGCTGTCAATTTACCAATTAAATGATTAGCTGCTCTCTTTAATGAAGCGATCTGTAAAAGAAGAACTGTCCCCGTCATTGAAGCAAAGACATCTCCCTTTAATTCCCCAAACCAACAAAGATCCTTTATTTATTGATAACTGGAGCCCAATTACACTCAACAATGAATATAAAATGACAATTTTCATAGTAGCAAAGCGTTGAAACACTGATCCAAATAAAAGAATTCAGGAATCCCACTGTGGATTCATGAGTGGCATTCATATCTCAATAATATTCACCTGTTTTTGGAGCTAACTACAAATAATGGCTTGTTGGCAGTCACCTGATTTTATTCTTTATTCTCTACAGTTCTCCACAATTTTATCTTTAACCCTAAATTTTTAAAAAATTGATAACTTTTTTTATCAAAGCAATCAAGACCTTATCATCGGTGAAACTGCCATCACTCAGATTAAGAGGGGAATTTCGTCATGGCCGTCCCATCTCTTCTTAGCTGTAAGCCAAATTCTGAACCTTTCAATAATCCACCATAAGTTTAGTTGCATTATCTTTAAATATACACAAGTCACTGTCTCTGGGGTGACTGTAGCTCAGGAGGTAGAGTGGGTCACTTTAGTGGTTTGATCCCTGTCTGCATAAATAACCCCAAGCTGCTCTCTGATGCATCCATTTGAGTACGAATGTGTGTGACTGTTAGATAAAAAGCACATAAGTATAAGAAAAAAGTGATTGTATTAATGGCAAATGGACTGATATGAATGGTGCTTTTCCACTCTCTCAAACACAATAATAATAATGTGTACGTTGCTCAGGGGTACCTCAGGGGAGCCGTTCAGTGGAGTCAAACCCCCGACCTTCCGATCATGGGGCAACCACTCTACCTACTGAGCTATCCCTGCCCCTCAATGTGTCACAATGACACAAATGAAATCTCAAAGTCTGATCTGTTATTAACATCAGGCTTAAACCTTAATTTAAATAATTTTGACTTGCTTTAAAAGACATTGCTGATACAGAAATATCCCAGTTAAAAATATTATTAAAAATTTGGGAGTTTTGATCCCAGTGGAGGACAAAAGCTTGATGGATGATAACATAGACCTGGTGATTTGATATGTTCAAATGAAATGTAGCTCCTAGCTGGCTAAAGACTTCCTCTTTATGTCAAAGTGCTGTTAAGCGAAGAAATAAGCTGCACAACATTTTTCCCTGCATTTAATCAGATTATCACAATTATTGGTCCAGTTGCTGCATCCGCACAGAGGATGGCTACACGGATTTCTTCACCATTGAGACCGGTGTGAGGCAAGGGGGTATCCTCTCTCCCTTCCTCATCCTTCTTGCCATTGACTTTGTTATGCAGAGTGCCATGGACCAAGATGGCTTTGGGATACCTTGGCATCCACCAACATGCCTCAAGGACCTCGACTTTGCAGACGACATCGCTTTGTTGGCTGACGTCCGGAAAAACATGACTACTATGACATCATGCTTGGAGCAAGAGGCAGCCAAAGTGAGCTTATGGATCAGTGGAAACAAGACCAAGGTCATGAGGATAGGTTACGTGACGAAACAGGACCCCATTACGGTAGGACTGCAACCACTGGAGGAGGTGAATTAATTCACCTACCTGGGCAGCATCCTGGCAAGTGATGGAGATGCTGAGCATGACGTTGTGTGTCGAATTGTAAAAGCAGGTGCGGTCTTTCAGCAGCCCCGGCCAATCTGGTTGACCCCAAAGATCGTGGTCAACTCCATCGTTATACCTACCGCAATCTACACTTGTGAGACGTGGAAAACATCAGCCAGAATTGCAAAAACACTCCATGTGGCCCAGCAGCAATGGCTAAGACGTATTCTGGGGGTCTCCTACCGGGACCATGTCACCAACGAAGAAGTACACCATCGAACTGCCACACGTCCCCTCCAGGACATTGTGACTGAGTGGCGTGTGCACTTTGGAGGTCATGTTCTACGTCAACCCCCACATCGACTGCCCAAGATTGCCATCACATGGAACCCACCCCATGGAAGACGCAAACCAGGCCGCCCCCATACAACATGGCGGAGGACCTTCATCGATGACTTATGCACCATAGACATTGCATGGGAAGAGGCCGAAGCAGCCGCAGCCGATCGAGTATGTTGGTGGACACTTGCCGCCCAATGCGCTGAACAGCGCAGGAGGACCTAAGTCCAAGTAAGTAAAGGTCTCCAAAGAGGAGATCACATACTAAATATATTAATATATAGAAAAAGATCTATTTAAAAATATTTTTTAAAGCTTAAAAGAGTATGAATATGTAAGATTTCCATGGGAATGCAGAGGATCCTCTTTCACAGCATATTTTATATCTAAAGAGACTTTTAATAGAACATATTTTAAATGTCCAGTACATGAAAATAAGATGCCAATCCAGCAGTATTAGTTTGTCCCACTGTTGGCAGTAAAACAGAACTGTTAGTTCACCCCTGACAATAAACCACAGGACTATCACACTTTCACTCAGGCATCACCAGAGTACACAGACCAGAGTTTTCCTCAGTACTTTCATTTTGATTCGCCCATGGTTATTATGCCAAAAGGAAACTATACCAAGTTCATACTCACACTTGTATAATAAATCCCTGAACTCAACAGGCTTTAAGAGCAACAGATGTTAACTAGTTACTTAAAAAAAGTCAACTTCTAATGTAAAGTTTGACTAATACTAAGGGTTTACTGTTTTTGTTCAATGTGTTATTCATTATATTGTATGAAAAGTAGACAAATGCGTGTCTAAGAGTGATTCTTTTTTTGTTCAGTCACAAGGCATTAATGCAGAAACCAGCACAGTGCTTCAGATGGATGTCAGAGCCTGAAGATTTGATACACGCTGTTAAGGAATAATGAACACATTTAAGGTATTTCTGAAAATTGTGATATAAATAAATGTTTAAGTGGATCTGTAGTTATTTAGATTCAGGAGTCTCCTGTGTTTGTAGTTAGTATCTGTGGCAGTTCCCTCTGAACTCCGATGTTTAATTTGAGATGGAGGGTTAGTTAGAATCTCTAAAACACTAATGCGCTTATATTATCATTGTATTTGACAACATGTGGACCCAAATAAAGCAAAGGGATATATTTACATTGATTTATATATTAAAACTGGCCTCTGGAGATGAATGAAGGGCAGCAGGAGAGCGCAGGCTGAACAGGTGAAATGCAGGGAGTAAGTAGGTAGGTGCTTGGTCATGAAGCATGATGAAAGTGTCAGTGGCGTTTAGGTTGGGCCATGAGCATGGTGGGTGACACTGGAGATTCAGGGGAACAGCGAGAACCATGGTTAGTGCAGTGAAGATTAGACAGGACCAATCAGACAATATCACGCATGTTATGCAGTCAATACAAGGAAAAAAGTAAAAGTAAATCTATAACTTTCACTTCAACAGGTCCCGCGATGGTGGAAGATGGTTTGACTTCCAGTGACATGTTTCTTTCTTGGTCTTTTTATATCCTGTCTTTTGCAAATAAAGTTTTTCTATTAAATGTGCTTTAAGTTGTGGAAAATCTTTATTTAAACTGTGAATGGCAAGTAGAAGTAAAGATGAGGGCAGCTGCGAATGAGACCTCTCAGTCTTTTGCTTTCTGATTGGCTGACTTCCACCCCCACACCCCCAACCGCCACTCCCCCCCTTCAGCTACAAGTGCAACAAGTGTTGCAAAAGTCAAAGCATAGAATATGTAAATATGTGACTTGAGAGTGTGCAGTTGAGCACTTGTATTCACTGATTTAAGAGCTCACAGAGCTGTGTTTGTAAATATTAAAATAATAAATAAACATGAATAAAATGTGAATACAGGTTTGGAGATTTAAACTGTAACTGTAATTTCAAAGTTGTGTGAGAAATTTTACAAATGAAAATTTCAAAATACAAGTTTAAATTTTTAATGAGTTTGTTCAGACTATTGAAGGAGAATCATAAATATAAACAGCGAAACAAATAGTCTCCGGTTTTTTTCTCACTGTAGCTCCTGTTTCCCTGTCATGATGATCACTGAGACTTTATGAGAATCCAGCTCCTTGTTAATCTGTCATCAGTCATACAGAGCTCATAAAAAATGGAGCACCTGGATCAGAGTACAGTATTACATTTCTGGGATACTCATCTGGTCAGTTGTGTGGGGGGTGTTAATCAGGTGGAAACAATTGGCTGACTCTGTCCTCATCTTTTCAGAGAGTTTTTTCCACTAGTTTTGATTTGGCGAGGCTCAGTGTCACTATGGGTAGCATGAGGCGATACCTGGACTCTACCATTGCCTGAGGGTTTGCTGTGTCTCCCAGCACAGTCTCAGGAGCATGGAGGAGATTCTAGGAGACGCACAGCTACTCTGGATAGTTGAACAAAAACTTCTTAAACAGTCAGCAGGAACAGTATCCGGATGAACACTGCCAATCCCTTACAAAATGACCTTCAGCAGGCCAGTGGTGTGAAGGTCCAATTGTCATTTATGTTGTTTGTATCATCGTTCTACATAACCATTTGGGTACTGTGCCAGTAATGATCTGGGAAGACAAATTAATGAATGGATTGCATAGACCTCTACAGGCTAGGCAATGGCACCCTGACCACCATTAGATACTGGGATTAAATTATCTAACACATTATTAGACACTACACTGGTGCAGTGGGCTCTGACTTCCTCTGACAATGCATGACAATGGCCTCCCTCATGTATTAACAGTAGTTCATCCATTTGGATGGAGGAAATAATATAATGCACTGGGCTCCACGCTTGCCAATAGAGTCCAATAGATCATCTGCTCAGTACTCAATTTTCTGAAGGGTCAATTACTACAGACCTCCAAGCTTCATGTGGCCTTTAGATTAGCTCAAGAACAGAGAGCTTAATCGGAAGGGTTTCCATGAATGAGGACCTACATCTAAGCTTTACATAACCAAGCACAACACAAAGTGTTGGATAAAAATAAAGCGTGCTGCCACTAAACTCTAAAGCAGTGAAGATGTGGTATCTGGAGTGAAGAGTCATGCCTCTCCATTTGGCAGTCTAATGGGCAAGTCTGGGTTTGTTGCCAGGAGTTAGTTGTCTGACTGCACCGTGCCAGGTGTAATGGTTGGTGGAGGGGGGATTATGGTGTTGGGTAGCTATTCAGGACTTGGGCTGGGACCCTTAATTCCAGTTAAAGGAACTCTTAATAATTTAGGATACCAAAGTATTCCAATTTCAAGCCCCAAACTTTGTTCCAACAGGAGTGCACACCAGTGCACAAAGCGGTTTGGAGTGGAAGAACTGGACTGGCCTGCATATAGACCTGGGAATGAGTTAGAGTGGAGATTGCAAGCCAAGCATTCTCGTCCTTCATCAGTGACTCACATCATAAATGCACTCCTGGAAGAATGCTAAAACATTCCTATAAGCACACTCCTAAACCTTGTGGAAAACCTAATCGATTAAGAATGGGATATCATATGTATGTGAAGTCCGACAAGCAAATGCTTTTGACAATATAGTGTATACTGTGTCATATATCAAAACTCAAGAGAAAGCACCAATACCTGTCGTCATAAGATGGAAACATCATGCTACACACCTTAGAGAGTACCAACTCTTGTTCTTACATTTGGGAACAATATTAGGTAAAGAGTTTGAGAAATAAATCCAAGAACTTTGAACGTTTCTATTTTGCACACAACCTCAACTGAAATAAAAACTGTTTAAAAATAACATTTCATTCACAACAGTTTGGAGAGTAAAGACTCTGAGTTTCATTTTGTTAGAAATATATCCAGCTGTCTCCAACGATACCTTGGTGTCCTTTTTATATGAATAGATCCAGTCATCTACAAACTTGAATTACTCATTTGGTGTTAAATTCCAGGCTGCAGGTGTCAGGTATCTCACTTGACTTTTAAGTGTGTTGGTGTTGCACTTCAGGGTCAGGGTCAGAAACAGCAAAAGATCGTGTGTGTGTGTGTTTTGTCTTAGGGCAGATTATTCATGAAGAGACAAATAACAATGAAAACATATTAAAGGACCAGGAAACAGTTGTGTTTTCTTTATATTTACATCAGTCTAATTGAAATATACACAACAGTGTTATAGCAAACTATGACGTAAGTGTGTGTGTGTCTTTGTATGTCTCTCTGAGTCTGTGTGTCTATTTGAGAGAGACGGTGAGAGAGAGGAAGGGGTGATGAAAACAATCTTGGGGTGTCATATACAGTCATTGCTATATATGGAACAAATCAGTAGTGGATCACTGGAAAATTTGACACACAGACACACAATTACATGGACTCTCACCCAAACACACATATGCACACAGACAGGAACAAATATGAAATAAACTCTAAAAAGGTGTCATGAGAACAAATTCAATGCTTTTACAATGGTGCAATCTTTGGTGCGATGGTTTGTTGGTTCAAAATTAAATGGTGGTGGATTTGGAGAACAGAGAAGACCATCTTGGATGAACACAGCTAATGGAATACAGTGAACTTTGGAAATGGAAACAATGGAAAACTTTGAACTATTTCACGTCTAAAATGATATTTCTTGAACTTTAGTTGAGAAAGAAAAAAGGGAGAAAGAATGCTGATGTATAAACAGACAGAAATTGCTACAGTAAACACAAACAGTTCATCACAACATTTGTCAGGAGCAAATAATATATTCACATCATCAACCACATTATGACGAATAAGTCCTGGTACTGAACAAAGGATGCTTGGCTGAGATCAGTCCAGTCCTGCTCGAGCACAGTGTCTTCAGTTTGTTGTTTCTCCTCCACAGAGAGCAATCCTATCTTGATGGACCCTGATGTGACAGTATTTCCTACTGGCTGTACTCTTCTGGCTCCTAGTTGTATGATGTTTGGTACCGACATTAGTCAGTTCTAACATAAACTGGTCTTAACATGCAGCTTAACTTGAAACTCAATATTGCTTGCTAATTAGTAGGCAGACCCACCGGATGTTACCGTTTCATTTTATTTGTTCCACCCTTGCCAGTGTGTGCATCACATGACAAAGTGGGTGGGTGCACCCTTCACTTCTGCCATTGCTCGTTTAGTAGGGTCTCCAGACAGCTTCAGCAGGAGCCATGTTTGTTGGTGAGCTACTGTGACTGGACTCCACCTCCGCACCCACCCCTTCGTTCTGACTGGGTAAAGAGGGGTGCAGGAGGGAAGAACCTGTGGAGGCATTGGTGCATGGTGGCAAGATCCTTGGTGGTGAGCGTGAATCACTGCTGCCTGCTCCGCTTGTCATCATGGAGAACTGGTAGGAGCCAGCGGCAGTGGAGTAGTAGAGATATGGTGAGGAGGTGGACTGGAAGGGCCCGTTCTGAGCTTGGGGAGCATTTGCAGGATAGGGTGGAGGCAGGTAGGTGTGGTACCTCCCTGCAGGGGTGGTGGCCATGGCTGTTGCCATTGTGATACCGAGTGCACCATTGGAGACTGGATTGTGGGATGGGGTGTAGGTAAAGGCAGCTGCAGTGGGAGGATAGTGCACCCGGGGATCAGAAAAACGTGAGTCAGGCAAGGAGGGCAGGGAACTGAAAGGCCGTTCTAAGGTCATCCTTGGGTCACCAAAGGCAGTGAGCTCAGAGCCTGAAAGAAGACAAAGGTTGATTGTTACAACTTAATCACAGTGTTCCCTACGTGTGTCACCACGCATAGGTTTGTTACCTGTTAGTCGAGAGGACAGGTCACTGAGAGAAGAACGACCAGGTGATAGAGAATTAGCCGTGGGAACAGTGGGTGTAGTTATCTGGCCAAGATAAGGATACGATTGATCGTAAGACCATGATGGTGATGACTGCATCTGTCTGGAATCTGAAAGAGATACAAGCAGACAGGAGAAAGGGACTGTGAGCGAAAATACATGCAATATATAATCACTGATACCTTTGGAGCAGTAAAATGTTTCAAGAAATGTTTACTCCTTCAGCAGTGCTAGTTTCAGTTACTGTGCAAATGTACTGTATATAAGGTTGGAATCCCGCAGTCAGCTGAGACTGAAGAAGTCATCTGGATGATGACGAAACGTTTCTCCCACTGAAAACGCTACGTCCAGATGAACAGGATCATCGTTTGAGGTTCAAGAAAAGTTTTTTGCACATGACTTTTTCCTGTGCTACTGACACTCCCAGTTTATGTTATGTTGCACGTGGGTGGGGTGATTAGCACTGTTTCTATTTAGTGAGAAGGTCCTGAGTTTGATTCCACCCCCAGGTTTTTCTGTTTGGAGTTTGCATGTTCTCCCCGTGTTCGCGTGGGTTCTCTCCAGGTACTCCGGCTTCCCCCCACAGTCCAAAGATTAGCAGTTGGGGTTAGGTTAGCTGGTAATTCTAAACTGTCCATAGGTGTGAATGTGAGTATGAATGGTTGTCTGTGTTAGCTCTGCGGCAGGCTGGCGACCTGTCCAGGGTATACACTGCCTCTCGCCCTATGACAGCTGGGATAGGCTCCAGCCCGACCCTGACAAGGATAAGTGGATGAGACTGGATGGATGTTGAATGTGACTATTAAAAACTTCAAAGCCACACTTTAAAGAAGTGTTCATGTTCAAAGTAGCCATTCATTTTACCCCAATCTCTCCCTTCCTAATTATGTCCCTCCATCTATTTTCTTACAATGTTAATTATGTCTTCCTTACTCTGTTGTTGGGGCTGCAATTAAGTCGAAATTCTTACCTCGGGATTGAGGACTGGTATGATATGTTCGTGCTGAAATACTGTGTTTTTTTCCTTTCACCAAACAAGCCAATTTGGCCAAACATATCCACATTAGACTTGTATATCCAACATCGTCCCAGAAGTCTTGTGGCTTGCTCAGATGCCATTTTGCAAAGCTAAATGTTTTAGGGATACAAGGCTTTTGGCTGACAATGCTACCAAACAAGCCATACCTCTTCAGTTTTTTCTAATCAAAAGAAAAACATTGAAAGAAACCTGGAAGTGATGAGCCTCTAACATTGATCTCTTTCTACCTTGGTGTTGCATTAAAACACAAAGGAATGCCCGACCGAGCAAACGACCAAAAATGTCTGCCTTTATAGAGGTGGGCACACTTGCTGATGATCATTTAATCATGACCATTTGATTAACATCTTCATGGAAGTAGTAATGGTGTGCTTGGTTTTTTATACACTGCTTCTGCATTTTGGCTTATTTTCTTTAGTAAATAAATAATAACACAGTGTAATATGTCACATTTTATAGTTTATCTGAGTTTGTATTAAACTAATGTTAAGACCTACTACAGACCACATTATTTTTTTTACATGTTCTGAGATATAAAACTTTAGAATTTAATTTTAATTTGTTAACTATTACACTGAGAATTTGGAGTTACATCGTAATAAGCAACTGTTCTATGATAACAAAAACTGTGTGGTACGACTGATTCAAGAAAAATAACTGTCCTGCTATACTGAGATTAAATTAAGGGAAGAGGTTCGTGTCAGTAACTCTTTAAGCATAAACTAAACATCAAATGAAAAAATAAAATTACATGACACTTCAAGAAATGATCGAGCTTAATAAATTAAATGATGCATTGCATCAGTTTGCATGAAACAATACAGAAGTCTTTCTAGATAATTGATTTTGGCTCCTGATTGTTTCTTTTTTTGAAGGAATTATGGACTGATGCCGCATACAAACAAAAATCGCCCTTCTTACAGCTTTATTAGAAAGGTGGAGTGAAGACTGACAGGAAAGCAGAGGGGGGAGACGTGGCAACGGGCCACAGGTCGGACTCAAACCTGGGCTGGCCACTCTCAGCCATGCAGCATTTGATCGCCTGCTTATCCAACTGAGCTCAACCAGCACCCTGTTTTGACATTTACTTGCTTTGTTTATTTCAAGGCTTTTACCAAGGCTACTGGCTCATGGGTGGCTCCTGGTTAGTATTTAATGAAGTGGCAGGACAGTGTATTTCCACCTCCAACTTGTGGTGGTATTCTGTACCCAGTGGCCCAGAGCTTAAGTATGGAGGCTTGTTCTCTGGATTTTCTCTCAGTCACTCACAAATGGAATTGGTTGGGTTGGCATGGGTTTTCACACTGGTATTGATGGTAGTCCTATGAGTTAAAGGGCTATCTGCCTGTATCAGTATTAGTAGATCCTAACCTTTCACACAGTGGGGATACATCTGAGCATTCCTGGTGCTATAAGAGGCAAACTGGGTCTTAATCAGCCCAACAGGTAATATTTGTGGGCAGTGGAAGACTTGAAAATTGCAGCTATGCAGACAAAGTATGTAAAGATATATAAAGCTTTTTTACACAACACGTGTTAATTCTAACTCTGTATTTCTTGGACTCACTTTGTCAAGTCTTAACAAAATGATCAAGTCTTGAGCTGTTTGAGGTCCAAAAGACTGGCAGGAACAGGAACTTTGAAATGCCTGTAGAAAAGCCAGTTCGGCATCAGAGTCCTTTGTTTTTAATGGTCCTATCTGATCTCTTCAGAGGTTTTGTAACGATAAAGGCACTGATCCTATTAGAAGTCCATCTGTAAGGAAGACCATTGATCATTGATCAAAGACCACTGATCAATGGCCATGAGTCCCATTCACAGAGAGTTGGGGAATGGCTGCAATCACAGCATGTAAGACGCTTACAAATGTGGATTGCACAACACTGGACATTATATTTTTTCATTTCCATTTAATACTTGTACAGCTGCTGTTATTGTATAGATATATTTATATTTCTTCATACATTCTTATATATTTCTATACTGTATATTGTGTATTTTGTTGTACAGTTATTTTATTTTCAACTTTAACTTATATGTTTTATCTTATTCTTTCCCAGTTAAATTGACCCTTCATTCTAATTTGTGTTGTACAAATATTTCATTTTTAACTTTAATTTTTATATTTTATTTTATTTTATTCCTTCCTAGTTAAATTTACCCTTTTAAATTTTCATATTTATTTCCGATCTTATTCATAGCCTTTTCTTTTTTTCTTTAGGTCACGAGCAGTTGTGTAAGCATTTCACTGCATATCGTACTGCGTATGACTGTGTATGTGACAAATAAAATTTGAATTTGATTTGATGACAGATGTACCCTTAGGCCCCCTCCTCGATTCAGAGATGGTCTTTCCCTTTTCACGTAAATGGCCTCCTTGACTCCGCCCTCAAACCAGCGTTCCTCCCTGTCCAGGATGTTACATCCTCATCCTTGAAAGTGTGTCCACTGGCCTGTAGGTGTGAATAAACTGCAGAGTCCTGGCCTGACGAGGCGGTAAATGGTAAATGGACTGATTCTTATACAGCGCTTTTCTACTCTCTACTCTCCCGGAGTACTCAAAACGCTGTATACAACATGCCTCATTCACCCATTCACACCCACTTCTAAACTCAAGTGCAACTAATTAACATTCACACACATTCACACACATTCACACTCTGATGAACGCATCGAGGAGGGTGGGCAAATTGGGGTTAGTATCTTGCCCAAGGATATTTGGCATGCAGACCGGGGAGCCAGGAATCGAACCACCAACCATCCAATCAGCAGCTGATCTGCTCTACCACCTGAGCCACAGCCACCCCACAGCTGTTCTGTTTTGTGCCATCCGCTTCAGCAGAGGTTTTTTGGTTTCCCCGATGTATAAATCCTGGCAATCCTCCTGGCACTTAACAGCGTACACTATGTTAAGGATTTCCCAGGTTGCGGAGTCGCGTTTCCAATTCACTAAGCCTGGCCTCCAGAGCTGCAAATAGGCTACATTTCTCACAAATATTTGTAAAGGATGCTGAAGAGTAGCTATATGTCTGACATGCTGAGCAGGAAAATGTGGGAGGGACAAGTAAAGAAGCCACGCTGCTAGTGACTTGGCTATGAGCTAAGGTAGCGAATACCTAAAGACAAAATGAATGAATACTAGAAACTTATCAGCTGGTTCAGTGGCGTGTGCTTTGGATAAGGCACGTAAAGATGAAACTATGTGATAAGTCATTATCTGAAGGTTTTAATTAAATTGGCTACAAAAAATACCACTGTGCATTTAACAGGAACTGGAAGTGATACAATAGTGCAGAGAGAGCCAACAACACAAATGTGTAATAAGCTGCCATTTCAAATGTAACGGAGATACAGCTACGTGCATGTTTGTTTATTCACAGCATGGAGAAATTATAGATGTGAAAGAAAGGAAGACAAATTAGAAATGAACGCTTGGTGGGGTTAGTGAGAGCGACAGGTTGTTCAGAGAAGAAAGGGCGAGGAAAAAGTTAACTGCTGAACGTTGATTTTTTTTTTCACTTTAACAGGGTCCATGACAGTAGGAAGCACTTAGAGATCACCTCTGTTTCTTTTTCACTCAGTGTGCACACACCTCTTCTGCTACTTTACATCTCCGCTCATCGTCACAGCTTGAAAATACATGAAAGAAATATCAAACTGTTCATAGAAAGCAATCATCCACCACAGTCACATTACCTCCATGCCTCCATGCCATGCTACAGTACAGTCATTTTAAAGGTAGTAAGAATGTTATAACAGGAATCCAACAAATGTTTTTTTTTTTTGCGTATTTGAACTTAACGTTTGAGCAATGTTATGATGTTTGGCTGCTTAGTTATCTGGAATTTTACTTTGAGTTTTATTCCTTTTAACATATTTTTAAACAGCACAAAAACAGTTCAGTTGATTCACTTCTGAACTGTTTCAGCTGGAAGGGGCATTTAAGCTACATATGGCAGCTATAGTATGCAAGCTTTTTCTTTTTAGTTTGTGACAGTTACATACAAATTTTTTTTTCTCACAGTAGCACTTCCTGCTAGCTGACTCTCATTTCCTCCTTAAGATGCCAGTTGTGTCCTCACACACACACACACACACACACACAGATATATTTAAATGCACACATAAGTAGGAACTGACATTCTGTGTCACCTCCGCTGAAGACGAGGAGAAACAAATACTTTCTTTTGGTACAACATAGAGCATCCATGGAGAAGATAACAGATCTCATTAACTAAAGCCACAAGAAGATAAATGACACACAAATGCCTGTTATCACTAGAAGCGGAGTTAAATGGACTAGCTGTTCTTTTCCTTCTTTTCCTGGGTTGCTGATCGAGGATTGTGAGCTTTGGCATTTTTGGTGGTTGTCTTGTTTTTATGATTATTCTTGGTTCTTATTTCTGGCTATGGGTTTTGGATTATTTCTGTCATCTGTGCCTTTAGTTGGTTAGCAGTTATAGTTTCTCTTCGTGTTCCCATTCTCTTCCCTTGGTCTTGTCTCCATGATTTGTCTTCTGTCCCTGTGTCAAGCTTGTTTCTTAGTCTTGGTCTCAGTGCTACTTCCAGTTTTATTCACTTGTCCTGTGTGTGGCATATTCAGTTTTGCTTCCCCTGTCTTGTTACTCCTGATTTGTCCCTGATGTGTTCCCAGCTGTCCCCACTTCCCTAACAACCCTCCAATATTGTGTCCGAGTCTCCCTTTGATCTTTGTTCGTGTTCTCCCTGGATAGTATGATTTCCTGTAGACAAATTTGGACTCATCAGCCCAAATCCCCGTTAGTTAACGCGGATCGCCTCGTGCGAGGGCTTCAACGCGTCAACGCTTTGGCGCGGCTAGCTCGTTAATGCGTTGATGCATTAACGAGCGTCATCTGGACCAAGTACCCGTCGCCTTTGCCAATGCTGGTCCCCTACCAAGCCTCCAGAGGTGTTCCATTGACTCCACCTTCACCGATCCCCGTGTGTCCGGTACAGCCATCTGATGGGGTCTGTCAACTCCACTGCCTATGTGGACCTCCAACCCAGCTTAAGGGAGTCTGTCACTCTAATCACCTTACAGTCATCGGAGAGCTTCCTTCGATGCTGTCCTCCATCCAAGCCACCGGAGAGGCTCTGCTGCAGTCGCTGGAATCCAGTCTTTGCCACCATTGTCAGCCTCCAGTCCTGTCGCTCAAAGGTTTCTGACACCACAGTTGGCGTCCAATAAATCATCGCCGGAGTAAAAAATAGCCTCCTGCCATATAACTGGATTGGCCACATCTCCTCAAACACTGTCACCCATGATGCCCCCTCAATTCCTTTCTAAATTGTTGGCCTCCAAGGCAGACCTCCTCAATGCCTGCCTGCATTGAGGAGGTCTGCCTGTAGACCTTGCCTTATGGCCAAACCAGCCACTCAAGCTGCTGCAGCCTTTCAGACTAACCTCTTGGCCAGGCCAACTCCCTGGCCTCATTATCTGCTTTGTTTAGATCTGCTTTTGGTTCTGTTACTGTTCGCATTGTCCCTCATGGCTGTGTCGTCCCTTGCACGTCCCTTTGCAGTATGAATGTAACAGCAAGATAATCGACTTCTGCCGCAGTAGACTTTAGATAGCTGCTTTGTACTGTTTTGGCACATGGTATTGAAAAGTGTAACAGTAGAGGAATTATGTCCTTAAATTTAGTTACAGCACTTTCCAAAAGACACTCTGCTGTAATGAAATGTATTCCCACTGCTGTGTAATCCATTACTGTAAATTTAAATATTAGGAACTGATCGAATGAGCAAGATCTTGCATGGAGCTTCAGAAAGAGACACCACTGACTTTCCCCCATGCTCACCTGACCTAAATCTAATGTTTAATCCTCTGGGACATTATGGTTTGCTCCATCCAACACCACCAGGTTGGACATCAGGTCGTCCAGACTGTTATGCCCTTGTCCAGATGTGGGAGGAGATCCCCTAGGAGATGATCTGTAGTCTCAACAGGAACGTGCCCGTGACACATGGCAGCCATACAACCTATTGACTACCATTTTCAACTGCTGCAATGAAATTTCGGCAAAAATTTTGTCTTTGAATTCAGCCCTCTGTAGGTTGATCATCTTCATTTCCATCAAACATACCCAGTCCATATCAGTATAGCTATCCAGTATGATGTTTTTCTTTTCCTTTACAATCTGAAGTGTTCATTCATATGTGTACTTAAGTCACTCAGTGACATGTGAATCAATGTATAACGTTTATGTAATGTGGTTTTTCTGAATTTTGGGTTGATGTTCTGTCTGTCTTGATTAAAATTAGATATTGGTCATTTCTTTGTGAGCAAACTTAGAAATTCAGCAGGGAATCAAATAATTATTTATGTGGCTGTATTTTAATCATATTCTTAACCAGTGTTGGTCAAGTTACTTGAAAAAAGTAACTAGTAATTAATTACTGATTACTTCCCCAAAAAGTAATCCTGTTACTTTACTGATTACTTATTTTCAGAAGTGATTAGTTACTTAGTTACTTTTTAAAACATGATTTACAACCTGAATAGGTAATAAATCGATAGATCTTTCAGCCCAATTCTACTTTTTCTGCATAATCCATCATATAAAATGTAATCAAATGGAAAAGTTAGTTAGTTTTAATCTTTTAACTTTATGCATCAAGCAAACATTAAATTATATGCAACATTCTCTGACTGGGAGAAATTTGTTTAACATTTAAACCTGTTTTCTGTCATTCCAGCACATAAAATAAAATATTTTTTGTGTTTACACTCAGTCTTTCAAATAGATGCAAGTAAAACACAGCAGAAAATAAATAAAGTCAAAGACTAGCGGTCCTGTTGCTCTATTTTCACCTGTTTAGCAGGAATGAGGCAGGCGGAGGTTTGCCCTGGAGCAGGTGTGTCGCAGCGGTCAGTGGAAGGATACGGCAGTTTCTCTGTGAATGGCACATTCCAGCGGCAGCGTATTTGGCGTTTGCTTGGAAGTTTAGGGTTTTTTTGCTGTAAAAAGAAGTTTTCTTCCCACACAGTGAACAGCGGACACTAATGTTTTTGTCACTTTTTGCGGAATCAAACTCAAAGTAAGGTCAGTACTTCCACGCTTTAAACGCTGCACGCTCATACTCTCTGCAGCACTTGTTATATTATCCATTGTTGATGTGCACACAGCTGTTGTCACGAACGTCGCACTCGCTTACGTCACTGTCATGAGACGCAAAAAAATCACGGTTTTAGTAACGCAGTAACGCAACATGCTTAATGACCTTTTTTGCAACAGTAATCCCTTACCTTAGTCGTTACTTGACAAAAATTAATTGGATTTGGATTGGATTTTTTTCCCCCTTAATCATAAACACCTTCATTTAGAAAATGCATTTTGTGTTTCCTTTTTTTTGTCTACTATTTAAATTTGTTTAATGATCTGAAACATTAAATGTGACAAACATATATAAAAAAGTAAATCGGGAAAAGGACAATCCCTATTTTCAAACCAGTATATACAGTGTGAAGACCTGGATGTAGTGACCCACTTGGATTGGCGAGTGGGTCACTACATCCATGTCCAACGTAGTTTTCTTTTGAAGAGTTTAGAAGTTCATGTGTGTCTTTCCTTTGATCTAACGTGAAATAAACCCAGAGCCACTTCACAATCGTTGATGGTCATTTCTATGCATCCGGACTGGTTGCCCATGGTGATAACAACTTCATCTCACCTTCGAACTTGCTATTTAACACTGACACATAGTACAATGAACCTGGGTCTGGTTGAAAAACAGCTACACCATCCTTTACACCTACATCAGGAAAGCTGGATGACTGTCATGGATATGGATCCACATTAAAGGGGCATCAGTTAATGAAAATGGTGATATATATAACAGTTGTACAGTTGTGGACAGGTAGGAACATGAGTGACTGATTTGAAGGACATAAACATCCTTACCAGCAGTTATCTGAGTGTGTGTGGGGCTGGAGAAAGCGGCAGAGTTGAGAGTTGGAGGTTGGCGACTGTTGGCTGACGATTGATGATGGTGATGAGGAGGTGTCACCCTCATGGAGCTCCTTCTCAGCTGTTCCAGTTCTGTTAGCCTCTCAGAGAAAGCCAGGGAGCCTGGTTTGACTTCGTCCATCTTCTGACGATGACCTGAGGCAGAAAGTTAAGAGGAAATCGTTAGAATTTCAAGTATCACTCCTGAGCTCAAAATTCCTGAAATTTATCGAGTTGTCAGCAAAGCACTCCATGCTTGTGATGTGATTACACTGTGTGTGTGTGTGGCTGCACTTTAAAGCTCTGATACTGAGCTCCAGTTACAGGCACTTCCTCACAACAAGGGAAGTGTGCATTTGTGTATTTATACTGTGTGTGCATGGGTGAGTTATAGATGAGTGATGGGTATTCACAGCTAAGCAGATTTGACAAGTGCTCATGTTGTTTTGTTACTTCTCCTCTTGTTCTGACCAGTATCACTTTGTTCATGTTATATGGAAGTGAAGTGGACTAATGTTATTTTAATGACACTTATTAGCATTTATTAGAAGAAACACGTCTATCTTCTTTCTTCTCCCATTCGTAAGCCTAAAGAAATCCCCGTGTTTCATCATACTCAGTGGGAGAGGAAGTAAGTGTTGCATCTGGTTCCCCTTATGAAAACACTCAATTGAAAGTTTGTCTGCAGGGGTGCGTCTTCACTGAGTATGCAGTTCACAAAATAAAATTAAAGTGATGAAATAATGACATTAAATAAAACATATTATCCTAAGAAGTTGTTAATAATATTATTATAATTCAAAGTGTTTATTGTCATGTGTACAGAAGAAATAGCATTTCTCTGTGCAATGAAATTCTTCCTTTGCTGTCCATACACAAATGCCAAGTAGGTAGGGTTGGAGGAACAAGATAAACAAGGATAACAATAAGACAAGATATTAGATATATAAAGATAAAAATAAGGATAAAAATAGTGAAAGATAAATAAATAAGTACAAAAATAAGTAAGTGAAGACAAGTGAGGTATGCAGATGTAAATGTAAATGGATGTACAAAGGAGCTCAATGTGCAAAATAAAGTTAGTGTGCAAAGTGTACTGATGTGCAATTTGCAGTTGAGGTAGATCTGTTGTTGAGTCGGGACAATTAAAATTGCATGATATAAATGCACCCTAGCAACAAATACAGTAAAAAGGTCTTACATTTGGTAGGTCGACCTTTTGTAATAAACTAAATAAAAAAAGTTGTTTATTATTGGTGAGTCTAATTTGTTGTTAAAAGGAAACCCTTTAAACAATGGCACATCAGAAGTTTGTTTTTTAGTTTTCAGGTTCATTTATTATTACCATACCTTGTTCTGCGAGCCCAATAAACAATGCCAAAATACAAACCGGATTCCAAAAAGTTGGGACACTAAACAAATTGTGAATAAAAACTGAATGCAACGATGTGGAGATGGCAAATGTCAATATTTTCTTCAGAATAGAACATAAATCACAGAACAAAACTGAGAAAATTTATCATTTTAAGGGAACAATATGGTGATACAAAATGTCATGGTGTCAACAAATCCCAAAAAAGTTGGGACAAGGCCATTTTCACCACTGTGTGGCATCTCCCCTTCCTCTTACAACACTCAACAGACGTCTGGGGACCGAGGAGACCAGTTTCTCAAGTTCAGAAACAGGACTGCTCTCCCATTCTTGTCTAATACAGGCCTCTAACTGTTCAGTCGTCTTGGGCCTTCTTTGTCGCACCTTCCTCTTTATGATGCGCCAAATGTTCTTTATAGGTGAAAGATCTGGACTGCAGACTGGCCATTTCAGGATCCTTCTCCTACGCAGCCACGATGTTGTGATTGATGCAGAATGTGGTCTGGCATTATCTTGTTGAAAAATGCAGGGTCTTCCCTGAAAGAGATGACGTCTGGATGGGAGCACATGTTGTTCTAGGACCTGAATATATTTTTCTGCATTGATGGTGCCTTTCCACACATGCAAGCTGCCCATGCCACACGCACTCATGCAACCCCATACCATCAGAGATGCAGGCTTCTGAACTGAGCGTTGATAACAACTTGGGTTGTTCTTGTCCTCTTTTTGGAAATGTGGGACATGGCGTCCCACATTTCCAAAAAGAACTCGTCTGACCACAGAACAGTCTTCCATTTTGCCACACTCCAGTTTAAATGATCCCTGGCCCAGTGAAAACGCCTCAGCTTGTGGATCTTGCTTAGAAATAGCTTCTTCTTTGCACTGTAGAGTTTCAGCTGGCAACGGCGGATGGCACGGTGGATTGTGTTCACTGACAATGGTTTCTGGACGTATTCCTGAGCCCATTCTGTGATTTCCTTTACAGCAGCATTCCTGTTTGTGGTGCAGTGTCGTTTAAGGGCCCGGAGATCGCGAGCATCCAGTATGGGTTTACGCCCTTGACCCTTACGCACAGAGATTGTTCCAGATTCTCTGAATCTTCGGATGATGTTATGCACAGTTGATGATGATAACTACAAAGTCTTTGCAATTTTTCGCTGGGTAACACCTTTCTGATATTGCTCCACTATCTTTCTGCGCAACATTGTGGGAATTGGTGATCCTCCACCCATCCTGGCTTCTGAGAGACACTGCCACTCTGAGAAGCTCTTTTTATACCCAATCATGTTGCCAATTAACCTAATTAGTGTTAATTGGTCTTCCAGCTCTTCGTTATGCTCAAATTTACTTTTTCCAGCCTCTTATTGCTACTTGTCCCAACTTTTTTGTTGACACCGTGTAATTTTGAATCAACATATTTTTCCTTTCAAATGAAACATTTTCTCGGATTAAACTTTTGATCTGTCATCTACGTTCTACTCTGAATAAAATAGTGACATTTGCCATCTCCACATCATTGCATTCAGGTTTTATTCACAATTTGTTTAGTGTTCCAACTTTTTTGCAATCCGGTTTGTACTTCACTTGGACATGAATGTCATGGTAATTCTTTGCTTTTAATAATTCTTTTAATTGTTTTTTTTTCAAAAGTGGAATGATTGCACTGCATACATTTTTAGTGATTTAAAAAAATGAGAGGTGGGTTATCAAGTTTGACTTTATTTGGGATTTTCTCTGCTCACAGGTTCAAAGGTGATTCTGACGGTTCACAAGGCTCTAGACGAACTTTTCGCCACGGTTGCACTGGTACGCCTAACTTTTTTTCTTAGGCGCACCAGCACAAAAGTTAGACGCACTCAAATTTTTCAACCGCATCGCTTAACACCACAGTTTTACATGTGCACTTTTTGGGGGGGAAAATTGCAGTCCATATAGACAGTATTCATTTGTAAATGATTAACTAACAAACTTGTGCTTAAAGTGCTTTGGCACTCTTTGGCAATATTGTAGAAAATGTTCAACTTAATCATCATCTCGACCTCCTCTGATGACCTGTTTGCTGCTGCCTGCCGCTAAAAGGCAGTGGTAGAGGGGACACTTGGGCAGTGCATTTATGACAGCATATAATGTGTTTCTGGATACACTGCTGCTTTTTCAGCGTTCAGAGATTGATAGCTCCCTGTCAGAGCACTGGCTATGAATTTCAGACAGATCAGGCCTTAACTTAACAAAAAAGTTATCAATAGTTCTTTTCATCTTTTCTCATTACCCACAGCTACATCCACTTCTGTCAGGCCCAGGCTGCTCACTAGGGCTGAGTATCATCACTGATTTCTATAATCCATTCGATTCCGATTCACAAATCCTGATTCGATTCAATTTTGCCTCAGACAGTCAGAAATATTATAATTCTGATCATTTATCAGTACTGATACATGTGAGACTTCATCAGAGGTGTGAACATCACAGCAGATGCCTTTGTGTGAAAGTAACTGAGAGTAAAACACAGAAGAACATGAAGGAGATTTTCCTGGCCTGGGTTTTTATAGCAGATGACCTTAAAAATATTCTGCAATTTTGCATAATTTTAAAAAGTTAAAATTTCTTCAGTATAGAACAGCAGAAATTAGTCTTTCTTATCCAAGGTCATTAAGTTAAAAAAAAAGAAAAAAAAGACAGTGGCCGACAGCGCTGTAAACAACGGTAGACTGGTGGGTAATAAGCGAAAGAATAATGCAGAAAACAGAGATTTGAGATGGGAAGCTGTTCCTGAAGTACACTGAGAGAGAGAGAGAGCTGTGCATGAAGTGATTTTTATCGTGGTGGAAGCAAAACAGCAATAGTAAGAGGGAATTAATGACGACATTGATCAAATGTGAAGCGTAGTTTGGATCTTCTTTTGCTGCTGGCTCGGTGAATTTTGGTTGGAGAGAGACAAAACCTGCAGCTCAGAATCGAGCACAAAAAGACATAAACACAGAGCGGACCCGACGCGTCAGAGCCAGCGAGCTGTCGGCTTTCAGCCCCGACGGCGTGTCCGTGTCCGTTTACTGTTTGGTGGTTGTTGAAATCGTTTTGTGAGCTTTAATCTGGGAATCTGGCGTTTCTGGCAAAACACGGTTATATTTAAAAGTGGATTTAATGAATCGATATTGCTTTATTCAAGCTACTCATCTCTCTCTATCCACCTGGACCACGGCCAATCAGAGAGGTCCCGCCCCTTACTATCTCTAATTGGTTTAGTCCACGATAGGGGCATAATGTGTGTCTGTTGTTGACCACACGGAGACTTTCAGAGTTGCAGAGATTTTTTTTTGTTACCCGAACATTTGTTTGCACCGGTGCGACCTAAGATTTTTTTTAGTCGCACCATCGAAAAATTTGGTTGCATTTGTGACCAAATTGGTCGCACTCTAGAGCCCTGGTTCGTGTTTTAAAGGCCAAGCTCTATTAACTTCATGCTAGCAATTAGAACTTGTGTGGCATAAAAAGAGTTTGCTCGACAGCGCTTGTTGGATTGACCAATACTCAGAACCATGGAACTGGGGAACAACAAACTCAGTGAAGATCTAAGGAGAACTATAGATTAACACAAGTTGCGAAGGTCTTTTGGAACCATTTATAAACGAAAATGCAGTATTGATCAAGGATCAATCCTGGCATGGACTATGAACACTAGTGTCACCATCGACTGTCGACCCCTATTCCAAAATCAAGACCTTCAAGCGTGGCTAAAACTAAATATTTACAAGAGAAGAAGAAAAGAAGAAGAAAGAGATATACAAGAGAAAAACTGAGCTATTTGGCCAAGGTGTCCAGAGGTAATTTTTCTAGGTGTAAGTCTGAGACATTCAGGCCTAATAACACTGTACCAACTGTCAAGTATGGAGATGGTAGTGTTAAGCTCTGGGGCTGTTATTCTCCTAGTGTTGAAGGAGGAGGATGACCTCCAAATTCTTTAACTTCAGTCAACAGCTAGATGGTTAAAACTTTTAAACAACAATATATGTAAACAACAGGATAATAATCTCAAAGATAACAAAGATACATTAAACTGGTTTTGTAATGGATAAAGCAGGCTAACATAAAGATTCTGCAATGCCCTTCCCAAAGCTTCCCAAAGGACAACATTTAACCGGATCCATGCCAGGAAAGGAAACAATTTAACCAGCCTGTGCAGATCCTAGAAAATCCAAAATGAGTTCAAACTTGTTCACCCAAGTCCTCATTTTTAGTCACCTTGAGGCAGCTGTGGTGATCTGATGCTTTATAAATAAAATAAAAAATGAAAATGAAATGAAAATAAATATATACATATACAATCATTCCACTCTGAAAAAAGAGCTATTTAAACCTCACTAAAACCCCCAAATGACCATGACATTCATGCCCATCATGACTGTACGTAAACTTCTGACCACAAGCATATGTATTTTTGTAATTTGATTTGATCTACAAGCGAACTGTATTTAACACCAGGTTAGCGTTTGACTAGGAGGAAAATGTGAACATTTGTACATCAGTAGTACTCACGCCGCGGCTCTCTGGGACCATCCACTGTGATTTTAATGGCTCTTTGGTATGTGGCCACCTGTGGAGGGTTGGTGAATACTGTGATGGTCAGTGTGAAACTTTTCCCTATGAAAACACAAGAAAGGGAGAAAAAGGAAGGTGAAAAGAGAGAGATGACGAGAGAAAGGGAAGGGACAAAAATCACAGGGCAAAACCTCTATACAACATATGTATATATATATATATATATATATATATATATATATATATATATATATATACATATATGTGTGTGTGTGAGAAGGCTAGGTCTCGGGGGGGAAAGGATTCAGGCTCGGGTCCTCTAACAAAGGCCTGGTTGGGTCCTGCGCCAGTCCCATTCAATTACCGGCCAATATATATGTATATGTATAAGGAACCAAGGAAGATGTTTGTGGGGGTGCTTGTGGGGGAGCTTGTCCTACAGCATGATTGTATTCAAAGCAGAATTACGGTCCACAAAACCATTATACTAAGTTCCTGCAGAGTTCAGATGCTGGATGATGAAGTCTAGTGCCATGCTAACTACATCACCTACTAATCTGTTGGCTCTGTACGCAAAACACAGGGAGTTCAAGAGAGAGGGGGTCAATCATTGACTGTAGATGGGACAGGCAGAGGTGAGAGCGACAGGTCTGTAGTCATTGTGATCATTGTTTTTCAGAATAGGAATGATATTGGCAGCCTTGAAGCAGGCTGGCACATGACATATCTGCAGTGAGGTGTGGAAAATGTTAGTGAACACCGTCGACAGTGTTTCAGGGTGGATAAAGACACTGAGTGCTGAGGTGCTTTGTGGGGGTTCTGGCTCTTTCTATATAGTAATCCTGGAAATTACATTGCATTTGGTTTTTATTGGTAATGGTCGATGTGTAAACTTTATTCCAGCTTCTGAGTGTGATATACAAAAAGTACTGAAAGTAAAAGTTTCTGAAAAGCAAACAATATGTATGAGAATAAAACTATTACTTTGTCCTTTGCTGGATGTGACTTGATTCCTGAGATTGTGGAGCAAAGAAAAAAGGATGTTGTACGTGAAAATGTTTTTTCATGCAAACTTGTGGTCATAGACAAAGTTAACAATTCAAATGTAGAATATTACATATTCTACAATAATACAGAATATTACTTGTAATCATGAATATTACAAGGTATTATGAAGCTATTCGCACATATCTGCAGTCAATCTTTTCAAGTAGATATTTTTTAAAAATGAGAGAAAAACTAAAAAACTGTCTTTCATTTATAAACGAAATTCTCTGCTTTACCTTAAATGTTATAAAAAACAAGTTTTTGTAAAGGTTTGATCATTTAAATGACAAATACTTTTTTGAGTGACTTAAAGTTTGGCTTTGGATGTAGCCTAATTACTTATTTAGAAAACTACTGTGTCCCATTTCTAACAGACACCTGCCAGCCAATCACAAACCAGTGTTTAACTGCGGTCATATCTAAGAGATATGAGTGTATGTACCACACATTAATAGGACTATCTCTGTGTCTGTGTGAAGTAGCAGTCACTTAACACTGTGCTAGATGTAAACACTGCACATGGCAGAGCCCCACTGCTGTTGTGTGTCGGGTGTTACTCTCGTTTCCCTCTCCCTTTCTGTCTCCTCTCATTATCTTAAATTATGATACATGAAACGTAGTCATATGTTATATAACATATATAGTGATATACAAAGCTCAGAACTGAATAACAGTTTAAGTTGTCTAGAACCCTTCTGTAGGAAACACTAACGATTAACACGTGACATTCTCAGCTGTATTAATGGCCACTAGATGGCAGCTGACATCAGTGTGTCTCTGCTGTCTTTGTGCAACCAACAGGAAGAGATCGTGATCCTGGTCTACACACAGTGTTTTCTCTGCTCTATATAAGCAAAGGAAAAGCACACCATGAATGAAAAATGTATAACAGCATTTCTGTTCCCTTGTTTACAAAAAGAGTTACATGCACACACACACACTACATTAACAGATCACAAAGAGCCTGTGTGCGTCTCAACAAATGTTTTCTCTGCAGTCACTCTTGCACATCTCACCCTGGGAAAATAGGACGAGATGTGATTCATGAATGTGCACATCATGTTACTCAGTTTAGCTAACAATCAAAGTTAAATACACACAGTGTGTGTGTGTGTGTGTGTGCACATGTATGTAACCAATTTTCAGTCTTTTTATCAGTTCCTCTTTCAAGACCATGATTTCTGTATTTCACGATATATGGCCACACACACACACACACACGTCTGGTTTGCTATCCTCATGGGGACATCTCATTGGCATAATGCTTTCCTGAGCTGGTTACCCTAACCATCAAAAATGCCTAGCCCTAACCATAACCATAACCTAATTGTAACCATGACACTAAAACCACATTTTGAGTGTGAAAAACCCCTGGACCTCGTGGGGACGTGGATTTTGGTCCCTACGAGGGGACTGAAAAGTCATCAGATAGCATAAACAAAGAAAAATACAGGTTAGCGAGGCAAACGTTCTAAAGTCAGAACATCTCTGTGCAAAGCAAACGCTGCACTCATGAATAAACGAAAATCAGGCTTTGATCGAGTGAGCATGAGATGATGACATCTGCACAAAAAATGATCTTGACTTGAATCCATGAGTGTAAAGGTTTATCAGAAGCAAACAGAAACACGGTGAGATGTGATTTTACACATATAGAAAACGGTAAGAAATAAAATATGTATTTACTGCACAAGGCATATTGTATGTACCTGTCTCCACTACATTTATTCAAAAATGAAGAAGCAAGGTCCAGATTTTTCACCAGATTATTTCCATATTGACTGCTTTATTTTTCCAGACAGATTCCAATAATGAAAACTGATCCACGAACCAGCAGTTTTGTTACCAAGTCTGTAACAAATTTTTCACCAATTTCCAATTTAACTTTTGGCCATTTAGTGGAAATGAAAGTGACATTTGTGCAGGTTTGTATCGTCTCCGTCACATCTGTACGTCTTACACATGTGTGTGTAAATGATTTGCGTCCTTCCTGCGTGTTGTTCCTGTCACCTTATCATGAAACGCATTAATAAGAAATAGACGCACAGAGAACAAAGCACTGCGTGTCACAGCAGTTTGGGTCAGACACTGTTTTACAGACAGATGCAACTACAGGCTTCTAGCTGTAAGTCAACATTACAAAAACACTATCTTAAAATACTGCTGGGAGAGAAAATGGTCCCATTGTATTCTGTGCTGTTAAATTTGCATGAAAACAAATTTAGACTCCTCACTCTTCTTCATTTGAATTCTGCTGCACTTGAAATATTAATATGCTCATTTTTTCAACTTAAGGTCTGCACAGCTGATAAAATATTGACAGTTATACCAATTTCTTTTGGCTGGGGGAGGATTTATCAATATTGTGTGTGTCTGTATGTTAGCAGGGTTTGTGTACACAAGACTGGTGTTTTAAATAGATAAGTAGGGACATTTGCCTGTGCCTGATTTAGAGTAACTGTGCTTGTGTGTCCGTTAAAAAGAGAGGGAGAAAGAAAGAGGCAGACACTGGATGGGATATTAGGAGGAAGTTGTGTGAATGCTGTTTTTATTCACATGTACTTCCCCTAAATTAAAGCTGTGCTGTATGCTTGTACAAAACATGTCTATTAATTTTCAACCTGTGGAAGATTTAAAGGTGAAACTCTTCTGACTAATGTCACTCATACTAATAAACTGGTGCCTGCTAATTTCACACTGTACGACTTTTACACTATACAGTAAATCTGCATTCACATTTCCATAGATGTATTTGCGTGTCTGTGCGTACCTCTACCGCTGCGGCCCACAAAGCGGAGGTCGTTGAATCTGGCCACTTGGTTCTTGATTGCAGCTGTCGCATTGCGAAGCTCTGCTGAGTAATTCTCATCATTTCCTGCCATCACTGTAACCAAGGTGCCATCTGGAATGTCGCCCAGGGCAACCACCTAGTGACATGTTGGCACAAACAAGAGAAAAGCACGAGTGTGCGCTGTGTCTGCGCGAGGGTTTAATCCAAGTTTGAGGTTTTCAGAACATCTTTGTATCCAACCTGTTCGGTGCCATTTTTCAGTGCACACGTCCCACAGAGGTTTTTACACGCCTGATGCTACTTTGCACCAAATGTCAGTCCATGCAAAGCAGGAGTGCAAAACTCCTGATTATGCAGATGGGATGATTGTGGGATGATCCAAAGTAGAGTACAACAAAAAAGTCATCTATTAGTGACTGAGCAGCTAATGTTCGTATATAAAGACTGAATTGCTGAGAGGCTAGCACAATTTCAAACTGACCATACGCTTGGTTTGACTGAGAGGCAAAGAGGCAGTTTTACACTGAACTTCATGGACAGTAAAAGATGCAAATGATTAACTAAAAGTTGTTGAATAAAGCTTTTGTGCGTACTGTTAGGCTTTACCCTCCACGAGAGCTCAGCGCACTAGAAAGCACACTTTCCTTTTCCACACCTACACAAATATAGAGCCAGGCAGGCTGATTTCCATATTATGGCTAATCACACCAAAGCATCATTGTGCAAATAAGCAGGGCAGATATAGTACTATGGAGCATCTCTGTCTGTAGCCCAGAGCGCTCCAACCAGCGCCACACTAGTATTAAAACGACTCAATTATACCTTCCACCTATTGGTAATCACTTAAAGTGGTGTGAGACTGAGTACCAGTGCCGGTCACAGTAATGAGATGAGTTGATGGAATCACACTGGCTGCAATAAGCATTTCACTGGGTTTGGAAATTATTCAAGAACAAACAGTAAATTCACCGTCGGGCAGACTGTGGAGCAGCAGCAAAAAAGCAGCCCAGCAAATATGTGTGTCTGTGTATGTATACAGAACAATACCTGCAGAGTGTGTGTTATCAGCTACACACAATATGGATGCGCGTCTTTCGCTGTGTGCATAAAATGTGCGTGTTCATCTCAACAGTCATCCATTATCAGTAAGAGGCAGTGACATCCGCTCATGACACTCCATAATGATGCATAATGCACCAAACTCTCTCTTACACACACATGTATGCGCAAACACTAATGCATAAAACTCAGTAAATCAATCCACTGTGTTTTCTGCAGCTAAAAGCTGCTTTTCCACAAATGCATTTTGTCTCAAAGTGCAGGAAAACCATCCACATGAGGGAAACGCAGCAAAAACAAACAAACTTGTGTTAAATCACTGAGGGTGGATGGATCATATGACCCACTGGTAAGACAGTATAAAGGTCTGTAAAAACGGACCTTTGTGAGTGATGCTGGAAAATGTACAAAATGTTAGATTTGGTACATTAAACACTAAAGTCGTAAATCATCCGGACCAATTACATCAATTAACTTTTAAAGGCAAAATGTCAAAGATTTGTTCCCAGATGTGAGGAAATGCTGCTTTTCTCTGTTTGTCAGTGGACGGTGAATATACTGAACAGCACGTTGGACAAGAACAGCAAAGGTAATCAAAGTAATAGAGAGATGAACTCATGATGATGTAATAATATATAAATGCTACATGTTATTATCAGGAAACTTTCAGTAGGTGAAAGGTTCGTGATCACTTGGTTAGAGGTGGAGCTGACTGTATATGTAACAGTAAAACCTGGTATGTATGTGAACTGTAAGTACGCGCAGTCCATTACGATGCACAGCCCGTGCTAAAATGACAACATACACACCTTAAAAGCAATGGGCAGAGTCTTATTACACCTCCAGTGAGTAGGCAACACAGAGCACAGGAAATTGGGACTGTCTGTCTTCACCAGCTCTCCTGGATGATCTGGCATCACCTGAAAAAACAGCAGCACAGTTATTTTAGTCTAAGACAGAAATAAGCACCCAGTCCCGTGCTGCCCTACCTCCACCATGCCGTGGTCTGCAATTCGCAATTTTCCCACCATAGCAGCTCCACCACCGGCCTCTTGGGCTCCGAGAGGCAGGGCCTCGGCCATCTTCCCCCCCGAGGCGAGGGTGGTAGAGGGGGGAGTATAGCGGCGACCGGGGGCAGGGTCTATGACAGAACCCAGGAGAAAATAGTCTTTGAATCACGTAATCATCAGAACAGTATGAGAATATATTTTCACTCTTCATTCATTGTTTAAGAAATAATTTCAGCAGAAAAAGAAAACGTAGCGATTCTGTTTGCTCACAGATATTTTCTTTCCCCCCAGTCTGCACTAACAAGGACTTTTTTCACTATTCTGTCACAACTTATGATCAATCAGTAAGTAGATTAGTAGGTAATGACTAGAAAGATTTCTATAGATAGTGTTTGACAAATTATGACTACGCTTGCTTTTTATTCAGGTTAAAGACACACACACACACACCTGTTTCACTGTACAGGTGTGTGTGAACTGGGATCTATAAAACACACACACAGAGTGAGACTGAGAGATGTTTAAGTTGTCGGGGCACCACAACCACAGGAGAAGGTAACCAGGTGAACAGGTGTGACCGTTTATTTTGCTAATAGTTACATTTGTATCTAAATGTTAAATTGACTGATTCTTATATCTGATTTTTTCATTTCTAATCTGGAGCCTTCATACAAGCGCTTTTGGTCTAACATTCACACACATTCACACTGCGAGCACAGAGAGCACCCTGGGGTTCGTATCTTGCCCAAGGATGGCATGCAGACTGGAGCAGCCGGGAATTGAACCACCAACCTGATGACCTGCTCAGTCAAATCCAAAGTTTTGGACCCTAGTGAGCTCAGGTAACACTCATTCGTATTAGAGCACACATTTGTTAGTTCAGAATGAACACTTCAACACATGGTTAACATTTTGCATCTGAAGAATTCTGGTAGCAGTGCAAAACTCAGACTCCACTTTTTTCCCTTTTACAAACACTACAAACCACATTCACCAGTTCACACAATAACTCTGTGTTTCCATTCACAAACGCAGCCACTGAGAAAAGGCGGGGTTGCATATTTAAATCTAAGAAACTTTGACTCGTGGACTGGATCAAACCAATAACCTGACAATGATCGTTTGAGCTGATTTGGATGTCACAGAGCAAACCGGTACACGAACGCTGGATTACGCTATATTATGTATAAAGCTACAGTTTTCTACAGGCCTGTAAATGACTACGTTGTTGTACAATGACACACATTCCAGTATATGGACATCACCATCACTGCTCACACACAAACACACACGGACCGACAAACCACGGACTAACACTGCGCCGTCAGAGACCATTTCTCCAACAGCTCAGTCAGTCAAACTAATGTGACAGCTGACGAGAACAAATATGTTCTCTGCGCATGTCTTCATACTTTATCGTGAACAATAACCAGAATAACACGTCGTACCGTATTTGGCGTCCCACGGAAACACCATCTGTGCGTCCACAGTCTCCTCTCGCTGACTTTCACTATAAGCCTCCTGCTTTCCTCCTGTTTGCGGCCAAGAAGCGGATTCCTGTGTGCGCGTCGTCCAGTACTTATCTGTCAAACTACCCCGACCAAACGCGACACATTTAAATCCGTGCAAACATGTCCCCGACGCTTTCAGATGTGTTTAATGCGTTCTCCATACAGAGTAGAAGTCAAAGGCAGACTTGAGATGGGTCCTGTAGTCTTCAAAGCTCAGCAGAACAAACTTCCGCTCATACTGAAAGTGGAAGGAAATGGGCAGACGTTGGAGGGGGAAAAAGAGAGAGTATCTGACTGTATTTCAAATTTTGCTTCGGTAAGTAAGCGCTTTCATCATAACTACTTCTATGTCCTTTCCGCTGCAGATGAATGGCCATCTCCGATCTTGGCTTCAGCCTTTTACCGGCACCGCTCTGGATTTGCATCTCGTCTGCGCAAAGACCTGCTCTCAGCCAATCAGGACACGTTCTAGAGGCTGTCGCCGAAAACATAAGACCAATCAGCATCCTGTGCGTCCGAAAGGAGGCGGCTTTAGCAGAGAAGCAAGGAGGCAGAGCTGCGCTTCTTCCTGCGTGACACTGTGTGGTTATGTGCGTTATCCACACATAACAAACTAACGACATATGAATGCATCACTGCGGATCAAAGTCAGAGTCACATGCCTCCAAATCTCTGTTTTCTTCTTCTTTTCACCACAGCAGACCGAGGCGTGAGAATCGGCGTGCTTTATATATGCAAGCTGTCAGTAGCACATACAGACGATAGAGGGCAGCAGGTGATCTAAAGCACGTTACTGATCGTAATGAAGACGGCACAGGCCGAACGAGCCGACTCACATGGATGACTTCCACTTTCATATGATTTCATCTGTTTCTAATAGTAAGAGTTCGAATACACATTCAAACATCTGCATTAGTACTTTGATATAAATGATACCTCTCAACTCCTGACCGTTTTATTATGCTCTCAGCCTCTAACTATACTAAATTGCATTATTGTGATGTTATCATCATAACTGTGAACACTGTGTTATTGCTGCCTATACTGACCAGGGATAGTTTGAATCCCGCTCAAGTTTTTACTGGAAAATATTTCACAAAACAAATTAAGCACCAAAAATAACTTTAAATGAAGGAAAAGCTCTTTTTATCATATTGCTATTATATTAATTTCATATTTGAACAACACTTGCACATTGTCTTCATGCACACACAAAAACTTTAATGCACAAAAAAATGGTTTAGATACTGAGTTCATTTCAGCACTCTGTCTTCTGCATGTACTGTATGTAAAGTCTATATAAATGAAGATTATTATTATGGAGCTATTAACCATTTCTGGAAGAAAGCAGCAACAGGGAAAGAGCTGACAGATGAAAAGAGTAACTATGACTTATCTGCTCAACTAAAAAAAAGTCTCAATGATGAAGAACTAAACTGTGTTTAAACTGCTGTTGAAACTCCAACAGCACAGTAACCACGTGGGAGTTCACGTGTTTCAGTTTTACATTATGTTCTAATCTTAAAGACTAAAATGAGTGTATGAAATCATGTTTTTCTTTCTTTTTTTTTATCCAAAAATGAGAAAATGATCCATTCATTTGTGTGTGCGTGACGTTAATGTTCCTCTGTGTCTGTGTATATCTGTATGTCAAACCGCAGCACACCAACTTATAAGTGAACGTATCTCTGAAATCATTTTGCAGTTGTTTTCTTTGAAGCCAAATTCAAATATCTGTTTTCCTCTTCCATTAATATTCCTTTGGATGAAATAAAAACTAAAAAAGGAAATAAAAAAATCAGGAATCAGCAGCTTGGAGTTTTTCCAGAAACAGGAGTAAACCTATGCTGTACACACAGTAGCGATGATTCCTTTCACTATAAAACTATATTAAATACAGCTTTGTGTTGCCTGAGAAACACATGCTGTCCATGCAGACACCCGTCTGTCTTTGTAGCCAACGGGGGATAATAAAAAATGTAAATGCCCCAGCCCCAGATGGACACGGTGTGTTTTGCTCTTGGAAATATCCATTTTTCACATCATGCCTATTTGTCCACACTGTGCAGGTCATCAGGAGTTAACAGAAATCAAAACGTTAAACCTATTAAAGGCTGACTTCACAGCTTTTTACCATTATTTTCCTTCAAGTACAAGTTAAAGTTGTTTTAAAATATAGGTTTTTTTAAACGTGACATTTCCTTTTCTTATTAGTAAACTGCTAAATATTCCAAATACTGAAGGATTGTTTGAAACAGTATATCTCTGAAGACAGAAATAGAGTTCTGGTGCTCATCACAATAAAAGAAAAAACAAAGAGCCGCCTGCTAAACATTATTTCAATGAAAGTCCTCTGTAGACATCTGAGAAGTCAAATAAAACAACAGATAAAGAAAGAAAGAAAGAAAGAGTGATGACAGTGGCAGTGGAGTTGGATTTCACGAAGCCAGCATTTACCGCTGACTATCTTGTAATGTGAGCTGCTTACTGCCCTCTGATCCATAATCAATACTCAGCCACAGTGTCCTATCAACGTTATTGATACTAACATTGCTTGATATCTTTCACAGAAATACAGTGTGGATCAGTAGTGTGCATGCAACTGTTTTCCTTTTCTAATTATTTATTAGACATAAAAATTTCATTGTGAAAACCAGAAGCTGCTTCTCTGAAATAGCAGAAGGACAAGTTTACTAAAGAGATATGTCCTGTCCAGGGTAGTGATTGACACTGATCGATATCTGCAGTCAGAATCAGCTGTGCTTCTCACATGTTTGATGGGTTTTTTGTCTATTTCTCTTTTAAAGTTAGATCATTTATATCAATAAACAGGCACGGCTGCAGATCTGAGACAATGCAAACTTTGGTAGCCTTTAGCCAGAACCAACTGAAGCACCCAGCAGAATTTCAAAAAGCCCTGAAACTCCATCTACAAATGCTTGTAAATCCAAGAAACAGAATTAGACAAGAAAATGGAACAGGTAAGAGCCATCTGATGATGGGCAGCACAGTTCAGTTTAACTGTTTGTACTGTGAGGATTTAGATCATGCAAAACCTCCCAATAAGGAGCTGCAACAGAACAAATAGTTAAGAACAAAAACAACATAATCACGAACAGAGCAGATATGATAGTGATCAAGGTGACGTCAAATATGAAGAAGAATCAGCTTTACCAAAGAGTCCGCTGCCTGTCCGGCCTTTCCTCATCAGATACATAGCCCAAGACAGAGGCCCAGAGCTGGAGAAAGCCCCGGGGTTCATGCTCCGGTCCTGTGTGTAGAAGCACCAACAACTGGGGCCCAATTTCAGATCCTCAGAACGTATGAGGGGAAAACTGTACGGAGAAGGACAAGAGGGAGGAAAAAGAGAACTTAAATAGGAAGGGAACAAATCAAGTATTTGTGAAACAACACGTGTAAGAGAATCCAAAAAGCTGTTCAGCAATGAAGTGCTCCAGCCTGTCCTTACCTTCATGATTTGCTTTTATACCCCTCATTCATCTCCTCAACCCCCTCCCTCTCCCTCCATGTCACCCTACATATTAGTGCAAACCAGAAGAAAAGTGAGGGAGTTAAAAGTGAGAGCAAAGAAGAGGAGGAGGGAGAGGAGCAAGTCAAGCTTAATTCATTCTCCCCTTCTTCAAAGCATAGCCACGAGGGACACAACTCCATTTTGCCCTCAGGCTCTTTAAAGCTGCTAATTTTATTTAAGCGCTCAAATAATTTTCTCTTTTTTTCTCCATCTCTCGATCTGCTCTTTGCTCTTTCTATTTGGTTCTGCTAAGATCTGCTTGGACATTGAGGTCAAACAATCAGTATGATGAGCTTTATTTAGGTGTTGAACTTGCAGATAGCTATTGTGTTCAATTTGAAACCATGCTAACTAAATATTACATCACTGATATTTGACATATGGACCATCCCAGTCCACCAAAAGCAGCATTATTCATTCCAAAGACCTGCACACAAAGCAAATTGGTAAAGAGCTGTTTTGTAATAAAATACAGCCCTCCCTTTATTATGCAGTCTCAGCACAGAGCACTGTGTACCCCAATTTCACGAGTGGAGAGTAGACTTGTAGTCCGTCACATCAGTGTAGCAGCCATCCTGTGAAATGTTACCATTCATATCAATATTTTCTGTTTAGAATGTGCACTGACATTTTTTAAGTGTGCTACTAGAAAGCACAGATCCTTGAAATACACGAACAATTACTTTATAAACAATAACGTTTGTTTTTCAGCTAACTTCACTGTTTGCCCCGTCGTCCTTCCTGTACCCGTACCACCTCTCTGTGCTCTCTCTTAATTATTATAAGAGCCCAAATAACTGATGAGAGTACAGTACACTGCTTAGTTATGTGAAATCATCATCAATAAATGTGGGCAAAACAGAAGCTACAGCTTTGTAATAATGACATGTTCTCTGTCGTTTCTTAGTGTTTGTGCCGTTACCCAAAAGTGAGATTTTACACTGAATAAAAGACATAAAAATATTCAAAGTGATACAGGCTGCTGCTGGACACTGTCACCATAGCGACCAGTGACAGCTCTGTGGGTTGTTTAAAAAGATGAGCTCAGGTTAGCCCAGGAACCTGAAACCCAACAAACTCATCCTGGGCAGGTTTGGCATCCCTGATATGCTGGTACATGTCCCAGTTGTTATAGAGCAGGGGTCGGCAACCTTTCTGAATGTGAGTGCCATCTAAAATTTCCTCAGAAGTCAGTGTGCCATATGATTGCATTAGCAATAAATGTAATAACGCTCTATATTAACAGTTACACACTATATAGAACCACTTTATAGAATTATATTTGTTTGCAGATGTTTGCAGCTATCAGCGAATAGTTATCAGCTATTTGGAAACAAAAAAAGACTTTTTATCCATAACAGCAAATGAACTGTACAGCAGAAAATACAAATGCTATTTGTGGTCTCCTCACAACAATGATAAGAAAAATAAACTGGGCCAATATGGCATGTTTGTTAATACAGAGACACACATGTTAATGTGATCTCTGGTCTCCCACTCAGAGACACAGGTCTCCCAGTGTCCAGCATTCAGAGGCTACCTGAGGACTCATGTGAGAGAAAATCTGCTCACACAGATATGTAGAGCCAAATACTGTCAATAAGGCCTCTGCAATGTTCTGAAGACAGTTAAACTTGTCAGGTAGTGATGTCCAGCAGGTGAACATGCAGCTCCATGAACACACACAGCTGTGGATTCCAGCTGCTTCGATGTCGCATTAACTGGCATTAACTCAGCCAGTTAATGTGAGACAAATCCAGCTGCTCATTAAAGATTTCTGGTTTGATCAGAAAAGAAAACATTGGTCCAAACACCTGAAAGTCCCAAAAACACATAGTGAATTGTCTCGAGTCTACGGATGTATCCATGTATCTCCGTGGTGCTGATGCTGTGCTGAGCCGACAGCTGCTGAAGCTTTTGAAGTGTCAGAATGTGGAAATTTCAACATCGCTTGATAAAACTGCCAGCTAGCAACGTCCCTCTCACTGGTAGGCTAAGTTATTTTTAGCCAATTACAAGTTGAATCTAGTAGTTGGGGTTGTTAGCTAAGATACCGTCATTAAGAAGCGGCACAACTAATGTGTCTATGCGAGCTAATTTGCGATGTGCACCGCTGGCCCGGCCATTTATTTTTTAATGCACCTTCTCAGATTAACTCACTGCGTGTCGTGCCCAGGGCTGGACTGGGACAAAAAATCAGCATTTTGACGAGAGACCGGCCCCCCAGGTATTAAAGCCATAAAGCCTTTGAATGAAAACGCTGTTGTGACAGTGATGCACAGTCTTGTTGGTATATGTATGATTTCTATACATTTTACATCAGATAAAAACTTTGGTTGTAAGATTCAGATAATTATTTAATAACAGCGAGACATTTTAAATGAGAATAAGAAAGAAAAGTATTTCTTTGTGTCTCTCAGAAACAGTTCATAACTTCAACTCATCCATGTCACCTAAAAGGTAAACCTGTTTCTCCATCACCTGTTCAGCTCTGATGATTCAGTAAGGACATCTCCTGGTTTCATCTTCATGTTTCCCTCTCACCACATATCCAAACCGACATCATGACCAGCAGCTTTACAGCTGTGGCTCCAGCAAACATCAGCTGATACTAGAAATTAATATTAAATAAATTCTAACAGCAGCTGATCAAGCTTAAACGTGCTGCTGTTGTTTAGCGCGACATCCGCTGGTTTCCTCTTTCTGGCGCAAAGTGGGCGATAAACAAGCAAGAGAGAAAAGCCGATCAGCTGATCATTGATCAGTTTCACGATTGAAGTAGCAACAGGAGAGGGAGGGGAGAGAATGAGAGAAGAAGAGGCAGCTGTGCAGCAAAGACAGAAAAACTCCAGCTTTTTTGTCTTTTTCATTGTAGCTGAAGTCCGGGACAAACTGTGTCTCTTTTCAGCTCAATACGAAACGCGTAATATTTTCTCTGAATACGAGATGATTCCGTCTTTTTACGGGACGGTTGGAAACTCTACTAACTAACCTTATGAATTAAATAAAGTTCAACATCAGAACATCATAGCACCACTCAGCTGTAGAAACTCCGTCATGCTAGCTCACGCAGTACGAGTTATTGTAACTGACTGTAAAAAGTCAGCACAACGAAAATAAACTCCACCTAAACTTGGTTTATATCTGACCCAGATAGACTGCAGGTCATAACTTCTTACCTGAAGTTCAGTTCACCTGATACTCGGACCGGCGGCCGCCTCGGGCCTCTGCTCCTCCTGCCTCCCCTTTCTCTCATCCACCTGCTGGCCTCCACCACTTGATAATGTTACTGAATCTGTGGAAGCTCCGCGATGCCACCATCAAACAACTGAGTTATTTTTACACACCGGCCAGCATCTGGCCAATCCACCACCTCCCATTGTTTATACCGTTACAAAAAAAAAATCATCGGGCACACCGAGCAAATGCCCGGTATGCCCGATGGCCAGTCCAGCTATGGTCGTGCCATCAGTTAACCTGTCGCGTGCGCCCAGGGTTGCCGACCCCTGTTATAGACACATAAATGTGATTTTGATGTGAGTTTGAGTTTAATGGCCAATGGTCAAGTGAGTTTGAAGCACCTCAAGGGGATTAACAAAAGTATTACATGAATATTTAGGAGAATGGACATTTTTATACATGGCCCAAAGGTAAATGTTGCTGCTACTCTGTGTGTTTAGTGACACTAGAAGACTCCTATATAAATTCTAGTCCACCAACATGCTTACATGGTATGTGCAGATTTACATTTCAACATAGATGTAAAAGAGTATTATACATGGCAGAGATGGTGCATGCTGCCAGACCTCACACCAACATCGGTGCTCACTTAACCTCCCACAGAGGAGTTTTAGCTGGTGACGTCTATCTGTCTCCCCTTAGTGGCTCTGGCAAACCTATAGCGTGTATGTGACTGCTGGTCCAAAAACTATCTGTGATTTTGGTGAGCCGCTGTGGTCGTGGTCGAGGCCTGCCTCAGATCTGCTTGCTTTGATGCTTCGACATAACGCAGAAGTGAAAACCAACACAGACAGTTACCTTGATCCCTATGATGGTTTTCCTCGGATGCAAATACATCACTGCTTATCATCGCGTTGATGTATTTAGTGGATAATAATAATAATAATAATAATAATGGATTGCATTTATATAGCGCTTTTCAATTCCACTATTCATTCACTCTCACATTCATACACTGGTAATGAATACTGACAGGAAGAATGGCGCATAGATATTATCTGACCAAATAATGGTTTGAGTAAATGTAGTAAATGTTTTAAATCAATATCCCATAGAATAAGTTGACATAACAGAGTCACATGTTTGAGTTTAGAAAACGGTTCATGTCTGTGATCCTTTTGAATTAAACAGAAGTCAGTCAGCTGAAATTCAGAAATCTCCAAAACATGTAACACAAAACTCAAATACACTGAAAAAACAAAGCAAGATAGCGTGCTCTGAAACAGACTCCAGCTGTACTCTGAATGAATGCAGTGTAGTACTGTAGCTATGGTGCATGCATCACTCCAAACATTGCTAAGAAATTCCTCAGCAGTTGGTTGCAGTTTCAGACGTCCACGCAGTCGCTTTGAATGATGATGGACTCGACAGGCACCTTCTCAGATTCGGCTCATCAGATGATGATTTTACAAATCTCCAGTTTATTATTTAATGCTTGAAAGCTACGTATTATTTTAGTTACTTTGTATTTTTATAATTGTTTTGAGAACAAACGGAGAGATCAAAACAGATCGTCTGTGTATGGTCACCAAACCCAGATGACAAACAGAGGAAAGGCTGAGATGGTTTAGACACAGCAGGAGGAGGGACAGTGGATACAGTGTGCAAGGATCTACAAAAGCACTAAAAAGAGGAAGAAGAGAAAGAGGAAAACAAAGTAAACTGCTGGTCAAAAATCACATTTTGAGGTTCACATTAAACGATCTCTTTGCACTGTGAAATTTTAATGTTTCACCCAAAACCTTTGCTGATTTGACTTTTTTGGTTGGCAGGCTGGCAAGTTTGGTGTAGAAAGTGTCCTGCATCCTCTGAATCCTCCTTTAAATGTTGAAACTCTGAGTAAACCTACACTGAAAAAAGCAACAAAGATGCAGCGTGACTACTGCTGTGGTATTTGTTGCAAACACAAGTGTGAGGGATGTTCTGACCGGCCGTCATCCTGGCTGTAGATTTCTGCATTGCTTTAACTGAGCAGATGTGCAGCAACATATTCCACCCAAAATGTTCAGCCATTTCTTTACATATCATACATACTTATTATATCACTAAATAAAAATTCACTTCTCTTTACCTGGGAATAACTGCAGATGTTTTTCATCAGCTCTCCTTCATTCACTGATTCCCCTTCACTTTGAAAGGTTAGGCTTTGTTATAATGTGCGTCTGTCCATTGCACCAAATAAGAATAGCACATTGTCTATAGTTTAAAAACTTAGAGGTCTGTCTCAGCTCCCAGATGTCCTGCAGTGATAGCACAGCTCCATCTTTTAGTTTTTCAGAAATCCCTCAGTCAGAGCATGGTATGTATAAAACTCTACTGCTAACTTCCATGAAACTTTGTAAATCGTTTTTTTACAGGATGGAACAGCTGGGAGGGTTTGGGTCACTGAGTTTTGGTTAATTATATCAGACTTGGGAGACAAACTGAAGACACTGTTGGACAGTAGATTACCTCACATTATTTAATGACCTCAGAAAGAAATGCATTTAAAAAGTTAAAACCCTAAATTAAAAAGTTGGTTGACTCTTTTTAAGATGTGCAGTTCACACTGATTTTTTTCTCCTGCAGTTTACAATAAATAAATAAAAGCAACCCCAAAATAATTAAACTTAAACATAATGGAAGTGCAAGAACTTGTGAACAGCTGACAAAAGACTTAAAACAAAAGATTTCTTTATGTTTGGGGTCAAATCGACCCAAACAATAAAACCTTCCAAAGATGAAATTAATGAGTAAAATTACATTATTAAAAGAAATAATCACATTTTTTAAGTAGCAGGAACGTAATATGCAAACTAGCTGAAGTTGATCAAAAATAATAAGTTGAAGAAAATGTTGGATTGGTTTATTGAATATGTTAGAGTTTGTAGGACTGCTTTTAAAAAACATGACTATTCATTTTTACTTTGACCGTTTGGGTTTACAGTGTACTTAAACTTCATTTTATTTTGATATTAACATAAAGGGGAACTGCAATGATACTCCACGTGTTAAATTCAACAATTTAACAGGCAGAACATGTTGAAAGCTGAGAAACTGTCTTTCTTTTTCTGTTGTTTTTCACCAAAAGCATTTTGGCTGAATGAGGAACCAAACGCAATAATTTGTTTTGTGATTTCATTTAAATGACCAAAAGTTCTGTACTACTTGAACTGTAAGTGTTTAATTACAATAGCTTGTAATAATAAATACATGCTATTTGATATTGTGTGCAGTTTATGTAAAGTTGTGTATAATCAGAGTCCGGTGAAAAAGCACTCAGATAAAATGACCTCATGGTCCCCGCCCCCACCCATGCCAGTGGCTGTCAGTCCCTGTCGTCGCCTGAACTGAGGCCAGCCTGAGGCTAATGACAGTGCTTGTTCAACACACACACACACACACACACACACACACACACACACACACACACACACACACACCTTCAGCAGGGGATCAATGATTGAGAAACCAGTGGCTGTGTTGAGGGTGAATCCTTTGTTTTTTCTAACATGTCTCATCATATTTTCTCAAAAGCAGAATTTCGAGTTCAGACTGCGATAAAATCCAATCTTTACGAGCATCACTGAATTTCTCCAGAAAATGATACAGAGAGATCACACAAAGGAATGTACAGCAGTGAAGTGTTTTAGACATCACGTTAAATGCTTTATTGGATTTTCATTAACTTTTGTTTCTTTCATGTTACTTGACATCTTTGTATTATTGTCCTATTATTCATTTCAGTTGCTTCAGACTCTTCACAACTCAGTGGATTTGTGTCAAAGCACTCTCATCAAGTTATTAGGGACAGAAGAGCTAGCAATTGTCTCTAGTTAACAGAGAAACCATTGGTATTGCACACACACACACACACACACGCACACACACACACACACACACACACACACACAGATTATTTGCACACACACTTCATCTATAATTCATGGGGTGTATTGTGCGGATGCAGTTAACTGCCACTTCAAAGTAATTAATTGATTTTCTGACATATCAGTTCGCAGCAGCACTAAATGACACAAATAGACCCAAAGAGTCTGGATAAAACGCAGACCTGCACCACGATGTGCACTAACTGCACATTATAGAATTACACAGTAAACTGTCTCATTCTGCCCTCTTCCCATTTGATCGCTCATAAACGTAGACAGCCCTTAACTGAATCATTGCCCCTTTGGATTTAAGAATTTATCCTGATTACTGTGATGAGTACAGCATGTTTAACGTGGTGCTATTCACTCAGATTACTTTATGACACAGAGGGGTGCTTTCACAGTTTGTCATTGCAAATTGCTCCCTGTGACTAACTATGAATCATTAAGGAAGTACAATGTGCTGCAAAATATTAGATTTATTATTAATATTATTTGTCATATTTCAGGAATTCTTTTGTTACAGCAGTTAAAATGATGATGACACCATTATTATTGTTATTATCATTAACAACAACAACAACAACAATAATAATAATAATGTGTGGCAAACAATGCTCTAGACAGCTCTGTTGTAGATGATGTATCAAGGTTTCTTGTTTGCAGCGAAGCTTAAACGGTGTGAAGGTACTCCGCTGCCTCTTCTGTACATGCTGTGGTCGAGTTTATCCACAGTAACAGGTAATAATGACATGCTTCCACCGCAGAGCCAGCTTTCCTAAGTGATGTTGCTCCTCCAGTTTTCACGGCTGGCTCATAGAAAATCTTCATTATTTTCCTGCACACACTCACTGGGAGATCTCATCCTCTTTAAGGAAATAGAGCCTGCTTCTTGTATACACTGTGTTGGTTTGGGCGGGCAGGTGGATGGGTGGACAGGCGGGCAGTCAATAGATGGACACTGGCATTAGATCTCCAACATCTTGCTGCATATGATGAAGGATCTGAGCTTCCTCAGAAGATAGAATCTTCCCATTTGCTTCTTGTGCACAGCATAACTGTTGGCCCTCCAGTCCAGTTCTGCTGGATTACTCCACAAAAATCTTACCAGTTCCTTATTCCCCAGTTCCTGCCCAACTCTAAAAGACCCCGCCACTGTGGTGGGAACAGAGAACTTCTGCAGGTGGCATATTTCACTGTTTCACTGGACTGGAAAGCTTAGGAGTACAGGCATCCCCAGCACAGTACTTCTGTATGTTGCCTACAGGTGAGCAGCCTCTGTACTATACATCACCAAATATAACAGAGAACTGCCCAGTCTCATAAACTGGAGCCTGTCTGTTGCTTATATTGGGTCATATGATAAGATGAGGTCTTTAAGATGGGATGGGGCCTGATTATTCAAGACCTTTTATGTCAGAATAAGCATTTAAAAATTGATTCTGGATGTAGAGCAACCTGATGATAATTAATTACAATACTGAAGTCTAGATGTAGCATCACTCTGAGATATGATGTTTTAATTCTGGAGATATTCCAGGTAAATGAAAGAATTGTGGCCAGGAATTGTATCTATTAGGTAGATATGATTCAAACCATTGCAGCTCAGTACCCTACAGCATGCTCTGATCTCTGTAATAAAATATTGTGGTCAATAGTTTTGAATGATGTGCTAAGATCTAGCACAGAGATGAGTCCACTGTCAGAGGCCATAAGAAGATCATTTGTAACCTTCACTAAAGCTGTTTCTGTGCTGTGATGAGCTCTGAAACCTGACTGAAACTCTTCAAATAAGCCATTCCTCTGCAGATGATCTGTTAGCTGTTTGACAACTACTCTTTCAAGGATGTTTGATATGAAAGGAAGGTTGGAGATTGGCCTATAATTAGCTAAGACTGCTGGGTCTAGAGATGCTTTTTGAGTAAAGGTTTAAATACAGCCAGTTTGAAGGCCTGTGGTACATACACCATTAATAAAGGTAGATTTGGTTTAAGATCACATTTAAGCATTAATTAATAGGACTCCACACATACCCTGTGTTGTTTGGTCTCCTCCTTTCCTGCTGTAGGAGTCACTGAAATACCTCAGAGCTACCTAAAAAGTTCTGAAGCCAGAAACTATCAGACTGTCAAGTTTGAGATCAGCCACATTTCTGTGAAGCATATAATACTACCGTCGTTGTATTTGCTCTAGGTCTTAAGCAATGCTCTAGGCTCATCCACTATATTGTCTCATTCACTAGAGGACCTCAAATTCCCCTGACTGAACGGATGGTTTCATTCGCCTCGTCTTAGTTTGCTGTGACTCGGAAGCCCTGTTTTTTCCTTTGTACCTCAGGCTTGCTGGTGTGAATTCGTTTTGCCCTGTGTATCCACTGCCCCCCCCCCCCAAAAAAAAGAAAAAGAAGGAAAAAGAAAATAAAAGCATTGTTATTTGTAATCAAAACAAATAACTTGAGTGATCAAGTGATCTTGAGTGATCAAGAACATATAGTCCATTGATGATATAGATATTCAGTGGTTGATTATCTAGAACCCTACTCTACAAAGTAGACAGTTGGCTAAAGGGATGATAGATATAATTTTGTGATTCATGGCTGTGGAGCAGATTTAGGGCCTGTGTTTGACTGATGGTCAATGAAAAGTACCTGAAATGTTACAGAGAATCAGAAATTTGACCTATTTCAGCTGTGTAAAATGCTATGTGGTACATATATATGTGTTGTATACAGTAATGTGAAAAAGAAAGTTAAAAAAACAGTCTTCAGTTTCTAAGGATTTATGTTTCAGGACATAAAATAATATCTGGTCCTAAGCAGGTCTACAGCACAACCTCACATAAATAACAATATATGACATTTTAAACTGTGTCAGTGGAAAACGTTCAAGACAGCTTTAGCAAATTCTCCCCAGTACTCAGAGAAATGGTGGAGAAAAGGGTTTGGCCTGCACTACAGCTGGTCAAAGCCAAAGAGCATTTCATGACAAACACCTTAAACTAACTGGCAAATAGTTGTGAAGGGAGGAGCTTCTTTTGCAGCCATGGGACCAGGTCACCTTTCAGCGATTCACTCTTTCGTGTCACAGTGTGGGTTCTGAGGACACTGAACACCAAATTGCTCACAATGCATCTATCTGAGTGAATGTGCAATCACACGACACCTTTACAGTCCAAGTCCAGAGGACCTGTCCCCAGGCTCACCTTCTCAAACAGCCCAAAATGCATTTGGTGGTCAAAGATGCTTTGCATGCTAAGGACTACTCCCCACATAGCAGACAGGTCTGGCCTGGATCTGGTGTTAAGCCGGCACTGCTGGCTGACTTCTGGCATGGTGAGTGGTATGTCATCCAGATTTGGGCCAGGCCTGGCATAGATGGCACTGTTTATGTGATGGCATGCCATATCTGGCCCATGGTTTGGTTTACGTGGCCCAGGCTCATAGAAAACAGGTCTGGCCTGGATCTGGCATCAAGCAGGCACTTCGGACTGACTAGTGTCATGGCAGAGTGTATGTCAACCAGATGTGGGCCAGGTCTGGCAATGATGACACTGTTTATGTTCCTATTTTCCCATTTTAGTTAGAAGATCCAAATGCCATGTTGCAATACTATACTGCTATGGTAGCCAACGTTTCAAAAGCAGGTTTGTGAGTGTACACTTTATCCAAAACCTAGTGACGGTTTACTCAGGTTTACCACTGGGTGGCTGTAGCTCAGGAGGTAGAGCAGGTCACCTACTGCTCTGAAGGTTAGTGGTTCGATCCTTGGCTCCTCAAGTCTGCGTGTCAAGAGTGTGAAAGTGTATGAATGTAGTAGGAAGCACTCAGTTTAGAGGAAGTGTGTGAATGTGGCATGTTGTATAGAGCACTTTGAGTAATCCGGGGGAGTAGAAAAGAACTATATAAGAATCAGGTAATTCATTGTCTGAACAGAATTTCGTCATGTTACTTTTGCACTATTATGTTCCGGCATATTCCGTTATTACATGGCTTGAGTAAGGTACACATTATGCTGACATCTGGAGCCAGAGCTGAAACTGTTGTGGGCCAGCAGTCTGCAACTGGCCCATGGCTGCACACAACTTACACATGGCACAGATATCGCAAAGAATGACGGACCTTTGGTGGCCCAGATCAGCTTTGCCAGAGGTGGCCCACACATGGGCCAGCACAAGGCCAGCAGTGTGTCGGCAACTGGCCTTGTGCTGGCCCATGTGGGGGCCACATCCGGGCCATACCAATTTTGCTATGTGGGTCAGTGTGAGAACACCCTTGGAGTGGTTGGATTATGCATCTATGTATTTGAGAGTCTATTTGAGAGTCATGTAAATAGGAGTGGAGTCCAATAATGAATACGTTATTGTATTTGATTTTTATGGTATGTTGTAACAAAAACACAGAGTCAATTTAATGTCTCGGAGGGATATCTTTAATAATTTTCTAAAATGTATCAAAATCACAGACACACATTGATGTAAGAAAGCAAAATGATGAAAAACTCAGCAATGTTCCTTTTCACAAAAAGTACTTTACAAGTGCAAAAGTGTGTAATTGTTTTTTAGGTGTATGTGTGTGCGTATATGTACTCAATTATTTAGCCAGCCTCTGCGATGAAAGGAGACAGGTTTATTCTTGCTAAACTAAAAATTGATTTTGTGACAAGAAATGTGGTGATGGTGATGTTGGGGTTGGGTTTGGGGGGAGGGGGGCGGGGAGACATACCTATTCAGTCTTGCACACAGTCAGAGTTATTTAAATCTTCATTCTTTTAACATAGAAACGGACATAAAAGGGAGCAAGACAGAGAGAGTGATAGAGAGGGAGAGATAGAATCGCCTCAGGCTGTGTTTAGTGCAGTATGAATGGATAACAAGGTGCATTAGAGCAGAAACTTTTAACTCTCCCTCTTCTACTCTCTCTCTCTCTCTCTCTCTCACACACACACACACACACACACACGTACATCTGTGACCATCGAAAATTTAAGCATATCTCTCCTGCTGTGTGGATGTCGAGACTGAAGGTACCGCAGATATGTCCAGAATATCGGGAAACTCCCTTCTGACAACAGAAAGTGCTAAAAGAAAGAATAAAGGCGTGCTCACATAAGGCAGTTTCTACCATCCCTTATTGTGCCATGCCTTTTTAAGCCAACAATTCAGCTGGGCACAGTACATATCGAGTGTGTGTGTTATTCCTGCCCCAGCACAGACCAATGCTTCCATCATGCACCCAGGGAACGATCTATACTCTCATATCTGAAGCTTGACACAATATATTTTATTCAATGTAGTGTTCATAGAACAAATATGAGGAATTATTGAATAATTAGGAATAATATGAACTTAAATATAACATAACACAAATACAGCTTTTACAAGGAAATGGTGATGTATTTGTAAATGTGAGCATGCCTTTATTCTTTCTCTTTGCAGTATTCTTCAGACACAGGTAATCCAAACATAACAATACAAAAGTTTTAACATGCAAGTCTCCTTCCCACTTAGTGCTATTCAGCCAGTGCACATCACTATTTAATATGAAATAATCCTAATTTCAGCACAAAACACTGTCAAGTAAAAAAAATTTCTATGCTAAATAAATATTTCAGTATGAGAGAATCCTACATATCAAACTTAGAAAACAGTCTCCTTTGCTGACTGACTGATGACAGTGCATCACCCTCTTTTAGCCACATCTGCAAACCTTCCTACAGGGAAGGAAGCAGCCCGTTTGTTACTGAGATCAGCATCAGACTGTAAGAGCTAATAAATATATGAAAAGGATTCAATGATTTTAAAGGATGCAGTAAATGATGTTCAGATCAGGGCTGATCTTTTACACAGCTGCATAATCAAACAAAGCCAACAAACTGAGCATGTAGTTTCTTCAGAGATTCCTTTGGCAGCAATACCTAGTGACGGTTTACTCGTCTTTTCTAGTGGGTGGCTGTAGCTCAGGAGGAAGAGCAGGTCACCTACTGATCGGAAGGTTAGTGGTTCTATCCCTGGTTCTTCCAGTCTGCAAGAGTGAGAATGTGTGTGGCTGTAGTTAGGAAGCACTCAGTTTAGAGGAATTGGGTGAATATGGTATGTTGTATAGAGCACTTTGAGTAAACCGGGAGAGTAGCAAAGCGCAATATAAGAATCAGTCCATTCACTGTCTGAACAGAGTTTCGTCATGTTACTTTTGCACTATTATGTTCCGGCACATGTCGTCATTACAAGGCTTGATTAAGGTACACATTAGGCTGACATCTGGGGCCAGAGTTGAAACTGTTGTGGGCCAGCAGTGTGTCTGCAACTGGCCTTGTGCTGGCCCATGTGTGGGCCACCTCTGGTAAACCAGATCTGGGCCTCCAAGGGGCCGTCATTTTTTGCGGTATGTGGGCCATGTGTAAGCACATTGTGTGGGCCAGATCCGGGCCATACCAATTTTGCTATGTGGGCACATGAAAAGCAACACGAGCAGGGCATATTCTGGCTTCTTTTTCACCTGTGGTCATCTGACCGATTACTGTGTAAAATGGGTGGTGGACTGATAAACGTCTGGCAGAATGGCATTTAAAACTTTAGAAACAGAGTCGCAGATGCAGCTGTTTTTAATACTTCCCGTTAGATGAATTGACAGTATGTGAGGTAATATACAGAAAGCATCACATGGTCAGAGAACCTCAGCGACTGCTGCCTTTACAAAAACAAAGCTTATTGGGTTATCAGGAACTGCAGCTGACGTAGTGTATACGTGTAATGGCTCAGGACATGACAGTGCTACTCCTGTACACACTAAAATTCTACAAGCACTATTAAATGGACAACACTGGAATCTGTACAGACAATATTGAGCTCCACTGAATATAGTTTACAGATTAAATATAATACTCTGATCTCAAGACATTTCATTATGGAACTAGTAGACTCTTGATTGTTTTAGTAAAGGTTACTGTTTCCATACATCCGCTACACTTAAACAATATTGGTGCAAATCTATCCAAAACAAGTGTGTCTCTTCTGTGTAAAGATTTTATGGTGATTTCATGACAAAATGTGCACAAAATGCAAGGAGGATGGATGGAGCAGCAGCAGCACTGGTGTGGTATGGAGGACTGAATTCAGGTTCTGAGGGCAGGAAAAGGAGAATGAGAAGAGAAATGGAGATCTGTGAGGAAAACAGCTTGAGTGAAAGCTGCAAAAAGAAAACTAGAGCCTTGATTTTAACAGCATTTACTTCCCAACTTTGTGGATATTTTGTAAATGAATAAAGGCTGTGATTGAACACTCTGCATACCCTTATCTAAATGTAAAAATGTGTACTGTAATATATATGTGCCTGAGTGACTGAAATCTCTGTGACCTCAACCACACTTTGCTATGACAGAGCAACACTGATATGAATACTGAATAAAGAATACTTCAGATTTCAGATATCACTGTAAAGGCTGTGATGTCAGGACTTCACAGCTGTGCAGTGGAACCAGGACATTACTACGGCCAAAGACCAAAAGAATCTTTTCTCACAACAACAATTAGAAGATGTGAACCTGTAATATAAATGGGGAACCTCTGCACATCACCACTTTAATACATAGAGCTTTATGTAAACTCGTGTCCTACAAACAGGTAACAAAAACAGGAAAACCAGTTTCGGTATTGGTGATGGGGTACAAGCTCAAATGATGTGATTTATACACCTCACAGATCTCAGCCCAACTGAACATATATGGGAGACTTCATACTGTTAAAGAAACAGCATCAGCTGTCCTGACAATTAGTTTAAGCAAACAGTCCCAAATTTGTGTTGGGCTGGCCACTGTGCTCTGCCTGTACTGTCCTCTTTTTTAAAAAAAAAATACATACATACATTGGTTGTGTGAATGTATGTTGTTCTGCGCTGTGGTCCTCGTGCCATTCTTTACTTGAACACCAGTAAATTGAAACTGAGTAGCCCAATCCATAGAAAAGACTGTGTTTCAGAGCACATGCTGCTTCCCCTATGGAGGGGTTTAAGAATAGCGTTCATCACTTCATGAAGAGAAATTATTTTTCAGTTCTAAGACTGGAGAATCTGTAACAAGCAGCAACAAAGCTGTTCTGATAGAGGCCCAGCTCAGTCATTAATATGCTAGCTTGCTGGGTTGATATAAGGCATTTGCTGCTACTGTTTGTTGCTAATAACTCACCCTGTATCACATGTTTTGGATTATACATGATTTCTTTCAATATAAGGATGACTAATGTTGCTTTGGGGTTAGCCCTGTAAGTTCTGAGTAATCGGATTGTTACTTCGTATCGTACCTTAACCAAAAGAAGCAACAATAAGAAATAAATTATATAAAATTTGCATGTTTTCACATAAAAAGTGTTACTTCACACCATGAAACCTCACTAGGTTAATCTTTAAAAGTTCATGTATATGGGCCTTGACTCGGTGTAATGTCTAAAGAGTAACTGTAAGAACTGAAGTGATATATCAATAGAAGAGCTATTTGACGATACATCTGACTTTAAGATGGTAAACACTGGATTGTGAACAGGCACAGACAGTAAATACACAATACAGAGGTAACTATAGACAAGCACAAAAATCAATGACTGTCTTTCATGACATAGATCATTTCAGACAGCTTGAGAAGGAGACTTCCAATTAACTAATTAGCCATTCACACCCCTCAAGATGTCATTACTTTATGCCTTTGTAGCATGTGTGTTTGTGTATGTGCACATGTTAAGTAACCCAGAAGATCTGTTAAAACATAAGCAGGTCAGTGGTGCAAGCAGCAGAGGCAGCCAATCTTAAAACCAACCACACAAGGAGACACAAATCCCAAACGAGCCAATGAATAAATCAGAAGGCTTAGTCACTTGGTGGCATTTACAATACAGAATATAAGGGCACTAATGGGTACAGTCCAAGCACAAAGACAACACTTTGCATTCACTTGTTAACCACAATGTGGGAACAAATGGAAATGGAGGGAAAATAGAGGGTGAGGAAGAGTGAGAAATGGGTGAGGCAACTCTTTGCATGACTTCTTCATTAACCACAAGACTAAAGGGACTTTGCCCTGCCTCACATAGGACACCTGTCACACTAGACTTTACAGATATGCACCCGGCATTTTGCCCATTAAGGCTGAGGGGGAACCAATGTGGCTGTGAGAAAATGTAGGGAATACTGAAAAAGCTTCAGTATTCATCGATCGCCAGATGGCTATTTGCTGTTAGCGGTTTCTCCAAACTTCAGAGGAGCTTAAAGTCAGCAGGGAAGTGTAGCGAAATGAAGAAGGTGACTGAAAATAGAGATAGACGATGGCGTTAAAAAAAGATAAAGAAAAAGCTGTCAGAAGGCTGTGGGTAGCTATAGGACTCGTGGGTTAGAGAGAAAACCCAAACACAGACATATGGAGTGAGAATGGGTTTAACTTAAAGCGAGCTGTTCTTTGAAGGAAGGCTGGTCATCTATAAATCTGATAACCTGAGCCCATTCTGTTGCCCACCTGTATTGTCCTAAAGGTCTCCTGACAGATTGGATACTTGGTCAAGACAGCAGCAGACCAAACCCAATCCTGGAGGTGGACCACCTACTCGACTCTATGTTCCTACAGCCATAAGGCCCCAGGTAATCCTCTGGGCTCACACTGTAAGGTTCAACTGCCAACTAAGGCAGTAATGGACAGTCTCATTTCTCCAGAGGTTGTTTTGGTGTCTGTCTTTGGTTCCAGGTGTAATATGTCTCCACCTGCCCTGTCTGTGCCCAAAGCAAATTTTCAAGTTTCCCATTGGGCCTCGGTCAACAAGGTTAGTCTCTTTGCTAAGTTCCATGCACAGACCAACGGCCAGACCAAGACAGCCAACCAGGCTCTGTGTGGTCCAATCAAACCAGCCTATGTGGAGTACCCAGCTGGCTTAGCTAGAGTAGGCACACAACTCCAGATGTTTTCTGTTTGCATTCCCAGGACAGCAAGTGTTGTGCTCCCTCCATCCAGCATCATCTCCATTGCTGCTGTTGTCTTTGGAGAGACACCAAAACAGCATTTCTAAGGATGCAGGAACAAAACAAGCACCAAGCCGATTGCCATCAAATCTCAGGCCCCAACTACTCTCCAGGTCAGAGAGTCTGGTTGTCTGACAAAAATATTCTGACTAAAAGAGCTGAATTAATAAAACTATCTCCAAACTAGGGTTGGGAAACGACTAGTTCAGTTCTTTGATGCTGTTAGTCCGCTGCCTATCAATCCCCCTTATCAGTTCTACTTACACTACAATCAGCTTTTCATTCCTTGTGCCGCAGTGGCGCAGTCTACAACGTACAGTGTGGATATGAACATTTTATTTATACTTTAAATAAAAAGACAAGTTGAAACTGCATCCAGGACAGAAACAACTGCATTTTGCTGCTAATGCAAAAATGCAATTGATTTACACAAATGAAATAGATGGCAGTGACACTCAAGGTGGGGCCAATGAGAAAATAATGACAATAAATAAAAGAAGTGATAAGGAATCAAACTGATAGGTGATATCAATGAAATCAGATTTGCTAAATTCTTATCAGATCCCATCCCTGGTCAGGGTGTCCTGGTCCTACTGGTCTGTCTCGCCCTTTTCCTCTTCTCTGTCCAGTTTTGACTCTCCCTTTGACTCTCTTCCCTTCTTTGTCTCTGTGTTTGTGCGACCTGATATCAGGCAAAATGTGTAATAGACACGCCAGCCCACCGTGATACTTGGGTTGGTTTGTGGCTGTGTCTTGGGCCTTGTGTGTTCCAGAGTTTTACCTTGGTCTCCACCAGAAATGTTTTTTGAAGGCTGCAGTTGATAGATTTCTGCTGGCCGTGTTAGGATGGAGGTTTTTCCTCACCAGACACTACATCGTTACACCACATGTGTTAAGTTGCTTGGCTTGTTATCTTTGTGAGTACTGGAAAGAAGTAACTATTTTGGAGTTACCTTGTAGGCTGTGCCCAATGTATCCACTGCTGAGGAAAAGTTTTGCTTCAAAAAGTGAAACAGAAGCTGAGATTCAGCAGAGTTTGAACCATGAAATGGAGATTATGTCGGGTCTGTTGTAAGCAAAACAGGACTCAGTTACAGGACTTCCTTAAAAATAACAGTGACTTTATTTACAAGTGATACATATTATTTGTAAACAAAATCATATTTACAAGACACTCAGTACTCTATCCCAAACCACAGGTTTCCTGAACAAAGAGAACAAAGGTAAGGTTTCTTTAGAGTCGTAGGATAGAATCGCTTCATGCACGATTCAGGGTTTCAATGGTTGTCATTCAACAATCTAGCGTAGACTCAAGCTCAGCCACTGCCTTCAGTAGAGGCTCTTGTCAAGGTCATCACAGCCAAAAGACGGGGACCCTCCATAAAGTCCCAACACGGCACAAAAACAAGAACACCAGAACCCATATGCACGTGCGCACACACATACAGACAAGGATCTTAGAGGAAAAACGTAGCAAGAGATATCTGGGACTCTCCACCATTTGACCCTAGAACTGAAGAAGGTTCTCGGATGAGAGGTGAAACGTCTTCAAGCAACTTAAAGAAGTCCAGACACTTTTCTTTCCAAGCTCCTTAAGCTATGCTGTATGACTGAGAACCTTCACAGACACGTAGCAAGAGAAAGTGATGACATGGCAGGTTAGCACGGGACAGATCACACAGCTGCCTTCATCCTGGATCTTTATTCATAATGGATCGTGCTAATTATTCCATAATTATTCCATAACCAACTTGAACTTTTACATCTGGGTTCTGCGCATGTGTCCAGGTTGACCACATTTTTTGGGATTTATAGATGAATTTAGGATTTTTAGAAATTAACATTTGTACAGTATTTGGTAATGGGTCTGTACTTATATTGTGCCTTTTGATTTGGCCACAAAGATGGTTCTGATTCAACTTTTCTGGAACTATAATTGAAAAGGCTTTATAGATGTATGGTACAAGATCATTTGAGCAAAAGAGATTACTGTTTTCTTTCTTTGCTTTATGGAGCCTACAGTACAGAAAAAGAGCCAACATGAAAGACAGTGGACTGAGACACGATAGGAAACACCTTCATCTTAAATTATGAGATTACCAGACTAGATTAGTTAGTCACTGTTCATTGTTTCACCCATGAAAAGCTTCATTACACACACCTCTTACACTTGCTTTCCTTTCCTCCTTGCTCATAGTAGACCCCTGAAAAATAAGTTGAACTCCTCTCTTCACAGAGTTTTCTTGTCAAGCTCATAG